>NW_005871127.1:1892172-1895384 GCF_000147115.1 Myotis lucifugus
TGCCAAAGTATAGATAGTTGAATAAATTTAAGTAATAATAAAAGATGCACAAATTTTAAAGTCATGATGATTTTATATTAAAGAATGATTGGTGCCCTAGCTGGTTTGGCTCAGTGAAAAAAGTACCATGCTTCGGCCCAAGTGTTCCCAGTTCGTTCACTGTCAAGAGCACATGCCTGGGTTTCCTAGATCCACAGTTGGGTGCAGGGCGGGGGGGGGGGGTGGAGGGGGGGGTTGACGTGGAGGAGGCAGCCAATCAATTATTATTGTTTAAATATATCCTGTCTAATAATAGAGAAACATTGTAATTAGCTGTACCTCCACTATCCTTCCCATTGGCTAATCAGGGCTATATGCAAATTAACTGCCAACCAAAATCGCCACCGGCAGCCAGGCAGCTGAACCGTACTGGAGGCTTGCTTGCTTCAGTGACGGAGGAAGCCAACGTTCCTCGCCTGCCTTGCCAGCCTCTGAGATTGCAGTTTAAGAAACATTGTTACAAATATAGAAGCTAAACAAAACCCCAGAAACCTGTTTTCAGCCAGCCTGGCCTCAGAGCTGGAGTTGAAACAGTGTTTCAATTATAGAACCCAAACAAACCAGATACCTGCTTTCAGTAGCCGAGGTCTCAGAGCTGGAGCCGAGCCTCAGAGAGAAAGCCGGCTCTCAATTCCAGTGACAGCCATAGAAGGTAAATAAATCCAAGAATAAAAAATAAAAGAAAAAAGGAGAGGTTTGTAGCTTCAGTCGCCCACCAGCCTGAAAATGGCCCTCAGCCCCTCACCCAGACTGGCCAGGCACCCCAGTGGGGACCCCCAACCTGAAGGGAATGTGATCAGCTGGAAACAGCCATCATCCCCTCACCCAGGCTGGCCAGGCACCCCAGTGGGATCCCCACCCTGAAGGGGGTGTGACCAGCTGGAAACAGCCATCATCCCCTCATCCACGCTGGCCAGTCACCCAAGTGGGACCCCCTTCCTGATCCAGGACACCCTTCAGGGCAAACCAGCCGGCCCCCACCCATGCACCAGGCCTCTATCCTATATAGTCAAAGGGTAATATGCCTCCCAGCACCAGAATCAGCGGAGCCGTGATGCCTCACACCTTGGGATCAGTGGAGCCGAGAGGCCTCCTGGCACTGGGATCAACAGAACTGCGAAGCCTCCTGGCACTGGGATCAGCAGTGCTGCGAGGCCTCCTGGCACCAGGATCAGCGGAGCAGCGTGGCCTCCTGGCCTTGGGATCAGCAGAGCAGTGAGGCCTCACTGCCCCTTTGTCAAGCAGAGCCGCAAGGCCTCCCAGCACTGGGATCAGCGGAGCCACGAGGTCCCCGGGCCCCTGGAGCAGCGTGACAGAGGGCAGAGCCCAAACCCCCTGATCACCCTGCAGCTCCTTGTGTGATGGGGTGGGGCCACAACCTCCCTATCCGCCCTGCTCTGTTCATAACAGGGGAAGGCGCCCCAACCCCCTGATCGGCCCTGCTCTGTGCCTGATAGGGGGGAGTTCCCCAACCCCTGATCAGCCCTGTTCTGTGTGTGACAGTGTGCGGTGTCCCAACCCCCCCATGGGCCCTGCTCTGTGTGTGATGGGGTGGAGCCGCAACCTCCCCATCGGCCCTGCCCTGAGTGTGACGGGGGAAGTGCCCCAACCCCCTGATCCGCCCTGCTGTGTGTGTGCCAGGGGGCGGTGCCCCAACTCCCTTATTGGCCCTACTCTATGTGTCACAGGGGGGAGCTCCCCAACCCCCGATCGGCCCTGCTCTGTGCATGACAGGGGGTGGTGCGGCAACCTCCTCATTGACCCTGCCTTAAGTGTGACAGGGGGCAGCGCCTCAACTCCCCAATCGGCCCTGCTCTGAGCCCAACCAGGTGCTGCACCTAGGGATTGGGCCTGCCCTCTGCCACCCGGGAGCGGGCCTAAGCCAGCACGTCTTTATCTCCGGTGGGGTCCCAGACTGTGAGAGGGCACAAGTGAAACTGAGGGATACCCCTCGCCCCCGCCTACCAGTGCACAAATTTTTGTGCACCGGGCCTCTAGTATTCTAGCTAATAAAAGAGAAACATGGTAATTAGCCATACCTCCGCTACCCTTCCCATTGACTAATCAGGGCAATATGCAAATTAACTGCCAGCCAAGATGGCGTCCGGCAGCCAGGCAGCTTGAAGCGAACAGGAGGCTTGCTTGCTTCAGTGACAGAGGAAGCCAACGTTCCCCGCCTGCTGCTGCCGGCCTCTTAGCTTGCAGTTTAAGAAACAATGTAAAAATATAGAAGCTAAACAAAACCCCAGAAACCTGCTTTCAGCCAGCCAGGCTTCAGCCAGCAGGACCGCAACATTGTTTCAATTATAGAACAAACGCAGATCCCTGCTTTCAGCCAGCCGGGATCTCAGAGCTGGAGTGAACAGTGTTACAATTATAGAACCCAAACAAACCAGATACCTGCTTTCAGCAGGCCGAGGCCTCAGAGCTCAGAGCTGGAGCCAAGTCTCAAAGCTAAAGCAGGCCCAGAATTAAAAAAAAAAAGAAAAAAAGGACAGGTTGGGAGCTTCAGTCACCCGCCAGCCTGAAAATGGCCCTCAGCCCCTCACCCAGACTGGCCAGGCACCCCAATGGGAACCCCCACCCTGAAGGGGGTGTGACCAGCTGCAAACAGCCATAATCCCCTCATCCAGGCTGGCCAGGCACCCCAGTGGGGACCCCCACCCTGATCCAGGACACCCTTCAGGGCAAACCAGCCGGCCCCCACCATGCACCAGGCCCCTATTCTATATAGTAAAAGGGTAATATTCCTCCCAGCACCTGAATCAGCGAAGCCATGAGGCCTCCGGGCACCGGGATCAGCATGACAGGGGGCAGCGACCAAACCACCTGATTGCCTTGCAGCTCTGTGTGTGACAGGGGGCGGGGCCACAACCTCCCTATCTGCCCTGCTCTGTTCATGACAGGGGAAGGAGCCCCAACCCCCTGATCAGCCCTGCTCTGTGCCTGTGTCAGGGTGCGGCGCCCCAACCCCCCCCCCCCCCATGGGCCCTGCTCTGTGTGTGAAAAGGGTAGAGCCATAACCTTCCCCATCAGCTCTACCCTGAGTGTGACAGTGGCGGCGCCCCAACCCCCTGATCCACCCCTGCTCTGTGTTTGACAGGGGGCGGTGCCCAACTTCCCCTATGGCCCTACTCCTGGTAGTGACATGGGGAAGCTCCTCACCCCCTGAT
>NW_005871127.1:1895848-1898153 GCF_000147115.1 Myotis lucifugus
GCGTGATAGGGGCAGCGCCCCAACCCCTGATCGGCCTGCTCTGTGCATGACAGGGGGTGGCGCCGAACCTCCCTATCGACCCTGCCTTTAGTGTGACAGGGGGCGGTGCCCCAACCCCCAATCAGCCCTACCCTGAGCGTGACTAGGGGTGGCATCACAACCTCCCGATCTGCCCTGCTCTGTGCATGACAAGGGTGGTGCCCCAACTCCCCAATCGGCCCTGCTCTGAGCCCGACCAGGGACTGCACTTAGGGATTGGGCCTGCCCTCTGCCACCTGGGAGCAGGCCTAAGCCAGCAGGTCGTTATCTCCCGAGGGGTCCCAGACTGCGAGAGGGCACAGGCCGGGCTGAGGGACCCCTCCCCCCTGAGTGCACAAATTTTTGTGCACCGGGCCTCTAGTATATATATAAAGAGAGAGAGAGAGAGAGAGAGAGAGAGAGAGAGAGAGAGAGATGTGAAAGAGACACATTCATTGGTTGCCTCCCGCACACTCCTTGACAGGGTCCTGGGGTGGAACCTGCAACCCAGGGACATGCCCTTTGGTGCGCTGACCAACGCTCTAACCACTGAGAAACTGTCCAGGGCTGGAGGTTTCATTTTAAGTCGGGGACTTTGGTTCAGCTCTTGTGTCTCTGATGTTGAGATGAGAGATATAACCAAAATCACTAAATCATTCCTTAAAGAATTATTTCTCAAAGTATAAGCAGAAAAGGATATGAGATATGTCTTTTCTATTAACCTACAATTTAGGGCAATCAAATAACCAAACCCTCAAGATCAGAGAGAGTATGGGAGAATGAAATTAGCACAAGTTGAAAGAGGTGACAGGCTCCATATTGATTCTGCTGCCACTCGGTAATTATTTCATCTTGGATAACTTGTTTTGGTTCAGTTTCTCCTTCTGTATGTGGTGGAATTATCCCTATACTTCCTATCCCCTGGTGTTTTCATAATGGTCCAATGAGATGAATATGTGAGAGAGCTTCATAGACCCTAAAGCATTGCACAGTTTAAGTGTAACCCTGTCTTTATGCCCATGTGACAAAAAACATGTCCAGAAAGAACCTTTGATGTCCTGGTAGTTGACCAGGAGTACACTTACTGTGCAGAGGTCCATGCGAACTTCTTGTTGTTTATTTCTGGCTGCTTTGCAATCAAAGACTTGTCTAAGTACTTGGCAGACTCCCTCCTCCCACCACCTTTCTCAGGGGTTTTCATTCTTTGAAGTTATATTGGATAGTTCTATTTTATCAGCAAGTTATATCCTGTTCTTCAGAGTGAAATGCTATAATACAAATTATTCTCTTGCCAGTATGTCAGCACAGACAGCTTCCCTTAGCACAGCTTTGATATGTTAGTATGCTAATAAGCTGTCTCCCCCACCAGGGGCAGATGTGGGGAGGGACAAACCTGTGAAACTAGTCCTGGCGTGTACGGCAATATTATTAATAAATGTGAAGTAAGCAGGTAATTTGTCCAGATATTCTAGCTACAGTCATGCTTGGGTTCTGGTTCTGAGACACAGAGCATGGGAAAGGAAACTTGCTGGCAGTTACTTTTCTCTCACTTCATGTTGAAATACCACCTTTCTTACTGTTTAGAAAGCGGTTTTCAGAAATTGCTGATTCTAAGTTGTGCCAAAGTAAAGCGGAGATGAGATGGGATTATGGGAAGTTATGTCAGCACATCCTGAACTGAAAGCAGAACCATAAGATGTTAGATTCCTCTGTGTAGCTACCAAATGTCTGTAGAGATTGGTATTCCAAGGGAAAAGGCAAAAGCCATATTAATTTAAATAAAGTTTAGCTAAATAGAAATGAGGAGTTATATAATTATGAGATCAACTGCCAACGGAAACATTTTCTGCCTAGAGTGAATTCCCTGATGTTCATTCTAACTTTAATGACTCTAGTAATGGTTTTTATACTTCTCAGATAATTGAAGAACAATATGAAAATCATCACATGTTATTGCTTATTCAAAACTGTCAAATAATTGTTCCTCGTAGGCTGTTTCTATGCAAATCCCTTTTGTACAAGCCATCCAGGAACTCAGTTCTTTTTTTTTTCTGCTACTAAAGGAAGTGTGCAATGTATATAATACACAAACAAAGAGGAAATGGAGGAAATCGAAGTATGGGAAATGCCTTTTAAAATACATAAAAATGTGTTATAAACTGAAATTGAGCAATAAATAGACTAAATTTGACAATATCAGAAAAATCTTTAAGTCATCTTCAACCTAAAAATGTTTGTCAACAACAACAAAAAATTCCCATCAACTGCTAAAAGAAGAGCTTATAGT
>NW_005871127.1:1898388-1944937 GCF_000147115.1 Myotis lucifugus
CCGTTTGCTATTATTCACAAAAAAACTTAGGTTTTTTAACATCTATGTCACATTTTCCTTTATTTACAAAGCTTTCTTATTCCTTAACTTCCCTGGTACTTTAATTGTACCTACTGCAGAGAGCATAGTATAGTGCAGTGGTTCTCAACCTTGGCTGCACATTAGAATCACCTGGGAATCTTTTTAAAATCCTGATTTCTGGGCCTCATCCTCCAGAAATTCTGTTTCTTTGAAAAACCAAACTTTATATTGCCTTAATTAACAAAGAAACAGAATTTCTGGAGGATGAGGCCCAGAAATCAGGATTTTAAAAAGATTCCCAGGTGATTCTAATGTGCAGCCAAGGTTGAGAACCACTGGTATAGTGGATGAAGTGATTTACTATCACCATCTAGATCTAGCTCCTCCCCCTGCTCCCAAGGAGCATTCACTCATTTGCTCAGTTGTTGGGTGTATTGGCTAAAAACAGCTCACACGTGAGTCCCTCCAGGAATTCTCCTCTACTAAGTAACCCCCTTGCCCCTGAAAGGTTGGGCCCCTTGCAGGGAGAGGTCAGTCCACACCAGTGACTGGGCTTCCTTGCCTCAGTGTAGGACTGTTTAGTCTATTCTGGTTCCAGAGCTCCCCGGGGAAGCTGATGGGGCCTCTGCTGCAACTGCATTAGAGTCCAACCTTTCTCTCTGCTCAGACCTGCTTTCCTCATTTCCTTGCAGAGAGTGTTTCTGCAAGAACTCCCAAGAAACGACATGCATGCAAATCTGTTTCAGAGATGGTTTCCTGGGGGAGCTTAACATAAGACATTTGGCACCAGAAGTTGTTTGAGGAAGCATACTATTCTGAAATCACACTTTGGTGGGTTGCCCACTGGTTGGCTAGATGTGAAAACCATACCACCTGTGCTGTACTTGAACAATTACTGAATGTTCATGAGTGCTGAAAGGTGAAGAGAATGCGAGGATAGGTGAAATATCTTACTCTTACGAGGTTTGGGGTAAGAAGTATTTATAAGGATTATGGAGGTGGATGGCTAATGCTGAAGGCAATCAAGCCCTGGAAAAAAGTTAAGGAATGTACGAAGGTGATTAATCACCAATTCAAGGCAAGTGTGTGAAAACCCGAGGACCTCTTGGGCAGCACAAATAGTCTTTCATCCTCTGCAACCCAGCAAAAGCTGAATACCAGGCCCGGGATTTAATGAAAGGGAAGTATATGGAGATCTGAAGTTGGCTGAGAAGTCAAGTCTATTCTGTCAAGGTCAGGTCCAGTTTGGGGTTTGAGTGGGGCCCCTGACACTTGCGATGGAAACATCCGGGTTAATGCATTAAAAATCTTGTCTCCACCAGCCCCTTTACTCTCTCGGCCTGCAAAAGCAGCCCATTCTTTCCAAATTAAGACTAATGATCCTCCCTCACCTGAACAGGAAGCTGAGGACGCGAGGCCTCAGACTTGGAAGAAAACACCTACCCCGGCAGGACCTACTCTCTCTCCGCTCCTGGCCACCAAACCAATAACTAAGGTAAACTTACAAGACATACTTGGCCAGGGGCATTCTGGGCATGCTAAGGGATCTCCTGCTGAAGGAGATGGAGACCTCACATGAAGCTACAGTGCAGAATATAGACGCGTCTGGATCTTAAGCTGGGTCAAGATAAACAAAGTAATATTACAGGGAGTTTATCAATATGGAAGCACTTTCCCATGATATGGGTTTTAATACCCTGCATCCTGGCAAATGCAACTAATATGCTGCTGGGGTGGACGTGGAAGACTAACTTTCCGGATGCCTGGAACAAGTGAAGGCCTACACTAATTCAAGTAGACAAGTCAGAGACGCTGGAGCAGAGAGAGAAGGGAGGGATCAAATTTGACGTGACAGAGTGGCTATGCTGCATAAAGCTAAAAACCCGCCAGCCAGGTATGTTCTGCAGAGGTTGGGAGGAGATACTGTTTAGTTTCAAGCTCCTTGTTACTGTTGGGGATAAGAGGACTGGAGACAATAGCATACAGGTGGAAAGCAAAACGTGTGCAATTGCTGTTATGAGTGGCAAGGCTCAGAATTTCAACCAGGATCCTGGCCTGCAGAGAGCTTCCCAGTAGTTAAAAGAAAAATGCCCCTTCCCTCCCCCGCACGCCCCCCCCTCCCAGGGCAAGATAAATGGAGGAGATAATAAGCAAATTGCTTAGTTTGTATGAATAAGGGGTCTGAGGGAAGCTAAAAGCTCAGCCCCAGAAATGTTAGCTTCCTACCCCTCTGTTGGTCATGTCAGCTGAAATCTTGGTTCCCAGTGAAGGGGAGAGGAAGAGGGAAAGGAAGGAGAAGGGGAAGGGAATGGGGAAGAGGGGAGTTAAAAGAAGGAAGGAGAAAGTAATAGGTAAAAATCTTCACCACCAGTATTCTCCTCTTTCTTCAACCAGACATACCAATGGGAAGTCTCATTCAGGTTACTGTTTATTTGCTGTGTATTCATTATCACATGACTTCTCTTCTCATCCAGGCATTTTAAACTCTGGGAAGTAAAAGAGAGGCATAGAGGATTAAAAGAATTTTCTTTTCAGTCTGAGGATAGAAAGGAAACAGCTGTGCACTTTCCCCCCTCATCACTCATTGCAAATAGAGGCAGATACACATTATGAAGAATTTTATTACAAAATGTAATTTGGGAATCTGTGTTCCCATAGAATAATATATATTGTAATTTCATGGTTTCATTCCAAAAGCAGACTTAATGAAGCTGAAATACTATGCATCTGTGTTATGTAAAAAAAACCAAAACAAAACAATATTGTTTTAATATTACCCATATGTGCTTAAAATATGTCTACAAATTCTTTGATACCCCTCCTTTCAAAATGGGGAGCTTAATTCTGCTCCCCTTGCATGTAAAATGGACTTAGTGACTTGCCTCTAGTGAGTGGGATATAGCAGAAACGACTCGATGCCCTTTTCTATAATAAGTCATGAAAGGCCTTGTGCTTCCTTCCGGCTCTTCTCCTACATCACTTACTCTCAGGGAGAGTGAGGAGGACACGAAAGCAGCCCAGGGAAGAGGTGTATGTGGAAGGAACAGAGGCCTCCTGCAAGCGGCCAGCAAGGACCTGGCTGTGAGTTCCTTGCGAGGGAGCCATGTTGGCAGTGGATTCTCGGCCCAGCCAAGCCTTCAGTGACTGCAGCCCACGCTGACATGTTGCCGCGCAGCTTCATGGGAGATGCCGAGCCAGAACCACTCAGGTAGGCCACTTCCGATTTTCCAATGCACAGGCGTGGTAAGATGAAAAGGTCTGTTGTTGTAAGCTGTCAATTGGGGGTAATCTTTTTTACGGCAATAGATACCTCACACACTATAATACACTTATTTAATGCTGATAATTTTTTCACATTTTATCATTGAGGCTGGTACTTAGAAAGAATAATCATAATCAGAAATGATTAAAGAAGTAGATGGTGCTTCTGGGCACCATCTGGACATTTATAATGAGGTGGAACTTTTTTTTTTCCCTGGGAAATTATTTTTAAACATTTGGGGAAATTGTGTATATTTCCATCAGTTGATTCATTGATTTCTTGTTATTCTGGGGAGTGAGGCAAACTACAGGATACTGACTGTTGTTTCGCTAGTGATATTATGTTCCCCTCTAGACCAGCGATTTTCAACCTTTGTCATCTCGTGGCACTCACAAACAAATTACTAAAATTCTGCAGCACACCCAAAAGTATATTATATTTTTGCTTATGTAACAAAAATAGGTATAATTTGATTGATTTACAAATATATATAATAATAATAATAATAGTAATTACCTACCCTTCTTGCTTCAAAGTAACTTCTAAAAAAAATCAGGTGCCTATACTTGTATATAAGGACTCCCGGTGCCAAGAATTAACCAGTCAGTGCAACCTTATTATGCGATGTGACCAATAAAATGCAACTTTATTATATGACCTATATATTTATGGTTCAAGCAGGGCATTCATAATGTAGGGCTATTGTGTTGGCTGTTGTCATTTTTTTTTATTTGACAATCTAAGAAAAAAGAAGCCAGTGCTCCTGACTAAAAGTCAGGTATTGCATGTTTTAAAAGTTCTTGTGGCACACCAGTTGAAAATCGCTGCTCTAGACTGATGGTTGGTAGGAGAAGAGCTGAGGCATAAATAAGGTCCATGGCTCTCTAAGGGTTGTGTTGCTTAAGTGCCCTCTTCCTGGAATGTTGGTATGTTCTTAGACCCTGTCCCATTGGAACAGGGGGATTGCTAGCACCACCCATGGAATGGTAGGGGTCTTCTTATTGGATAGGAGAATTGTCAGGGAATTTTATAGCCTGGAGAAAGAGAACTTCCTTCCACTCTTTATATCCTGTCTCATCACTTTGGCTCCTTTCTGTCATATACCCTAGGTAATCATGGCTTTCCCAGTTGCAACCTAGGATTATAATTCCAGAAAGTTAACAACCCATGAGCTTTATGCAATCTATGTTTTCCTCTCTCATTTCCTTTTTTCCTTCCTGAATAGTTGGGTACCTAATATGTATCAGGTTCTATGCTTGGTGATTTCTATGTGGATTTCCATCAGTTTCTGCGTATAAGAAAGTTAAAGTTCAGAGTGAAATGGACACGCAAACAGGTAATTATCAGAGTGCAAAAAGTGCTAATGGAAGTATCACTGAGTGCTTTGCATCTAGTTTAGACTTAGGAGGTCAGAGAGAATTGCCAGAAGTGGTATTTGGACAGGTTCTGAAAGACAAACATGAATGCAGTAGAGAAGGCTGGGGGAGGGCAAGCTAAGAAAAGGGAAATTCAAATGTAAAGGCCTGGAAGCAGAAGAGCTGGGCCCATTCAGAGAAATATAACAAAGAGCCTAGGATAGCTGGAAGGCTGATACAAATAGCTTGAGTTCATCATGATGAGAGAGGAGATGGGAGAGACAGTCTTCATGAAAGGCCCTTTATATTACCCTAAGAATAATGGACTTTATTCTGTAGGCTATTGGGAACTATTAAAGAATATCTGGTTAATGAAGGGGGTGGAGTTAATTTAATATAATCAGATTTGTTTCTTTAATAAGTTTGCTCTGTTTTCAATAAATAATGCATTGAAGAAAACAATACTGGAGAAAGATGAGCTTTGCCATATAATAATAGTCACATTTACTGAGGACTTTGAGCAAGAGAAGCACCAGGAATGGTTCCAAAGCTGTTGGCCTGAGCCCCTGGGCAAGTGATGGTGCCATTTACAGAGGGGCAAGGCCTTTTCTTAAAAGTCAAGAGGTCAAGAGTTTGGAACCAAGTGTCTTCTTTTGACTCTATTGTTTGTTTGTTTAATTAAATGTATTGGGGTGACATTAATTAAATTATATAGGTTTCAAGTGTACAATTCTATGACACATCCATCTGTATATTGCTTTGTGTGTTTGCCACCCAAAGTCAAATTCTGTCACCATATATTGGACCTTTATTTACTCTTTATTACTTGCTCCCCAAACCCTCTTTCTGTCTGACAACCACCATACTGTTGTCTTATTAGTGTTTGTTTGTCTTATTTGTTCATTTGTTGCTTTCAGTTTTATATCCCACATATGAGTGAAATCATATAGTTCTTGACTTTTTCCATCTGACTTATTTTGCTTAGCATGATATTCTTAAGATCCATCAATAGTGTCACAAATGGCAGTATCTCATTTTTTCTCGTGGCTAAGTAGTATTCCATTGTATCACAATCTTCTTTATCCAATCACTTATCGAAGGACCTTTTGGTTGTTTTCATTTCTTGGTCACTCCATGATGTTTTCGATGCCTATTAACTAACATCCAAGACAATATGCTTAGGAGGCAGATGGATATGTAAGTCTGGAACTCAAAGGAGAAGTCTGAGAAGTTTTAGTCTTTAATTCTTGAGTGCTGTGATGATTTAATTTTATGTGACAACTACATCGGGTGTTTCTGTGAGGGTGTTTTTGTATAAAATTAACATTTAAATCAGTGACCAAGTAAAGCACATGGCCTTCTGAAATGTGAGTGGCCTTACTCAGTAGGTTAAAGGCTGTAATAGACAGCACTTTAACTCTGCTCCCTGAGTTAGAATTCTTCCTGCCTGACAGCCTTTAAATTGGGACACTGGCTTTTTTCCAGCCTTCAGATTTAACTTAAAACACAGGTTCTTCCTGGACCTTAAGCCTGCTGGCCTTCGGACCAGAACTAAACCATCAGCTCTCCTGAGTCTCCAGCTGGCCCACTCATGCTTCAGATCTTGGGACTTGTCAGCCTCCATGATCAAATGAGCCACTTACATAGATATATGAAAGAATATACATTTTTACATAAAATATATATCTAATAGCCCTGGCGGGGTGGCTAAGTTGGTTGGAGCATTGTCCCATACACCAAAAGGTTGCATGTTCTATCCCCAGTCAGGGTGTGTATGGGAGGCAACCGATCAATGTTTCTCTCTCACATTAATATTTCTTTCTCTCTCTCTCTTTCCCTCCCTCCCCCCACCCCTCCCTCCTCCTTTCTTCCCCTCCCTCTCTCTCCCATTCTCTTTTTCTTCAAAATCAGTAAACATATCCTTGGTGAGGTTTCAAAAAATAAATAAAAATATATCTTATATATGTGTGTTTTACTCTGTGAAGTATGAATATATACATATATACATATGTGCATATATCTATATATTCTCTTTCTCTGGAAAACCATGACAAATACAAGTGAACACTCTTGAGTTGATGACAGGGATGTTTTCATCTATGCTGTTCACTGCTGTATCCCTAGCACCAGAACGGTGCATAGCACATAGAAGATGCTCAGTAAATATTTGTTGAATGAATGAATTGTTATGAATTATTTAGTTATTAGATTAACTTTTGTTAATAGAAACAATCACCTTTTTGGAAATGAATCATCATGCTCTATATTGAGACAAAAAGGAATTTCTTCTATGGGACCGCATAGAAGACTATGAAGTGTAACAAATATCTTCAGCAATGTTCTAAGCGTTGAAACAGAGGTCCACAAAGTTATTTCTTATCAAGTTCCTTTAAGCATTGATCAATGACATCAACATAGGACAGAAGGAAAGTGATTGTATTGAGGTGGGAGTGGTCATTACGCTCTTAAGCCGGGTCTCCATCCAAAAGATTTTAAAGTGTCAAGTGAAGGACAGCTACTGGCAATCCTCCATAAACATCGGTTCTTCCAGCTGTGGTTTGGAGATTACTGAGTGGAAGTGAGTTTCATGTGTAGGTCTTTATTGCCAGGTAACCTTAGCAGCCGTGGGCAAACTACGGCCCGCGAGCCGGATCCGGCCTGTTTGAAATGAATAAAACTAAAAAAAAAAAAAAAAAAAAAAAAAAAAGACCGTACCCTTTTAGGTAATGATGTTTACTTTGAATTTATATTAGTTCACACAAACACTCCATCCATGCTTTTGTTCCGGCCCTCGGGTCCAGTTTAAGAACCCATTGTGGCCCTCGAGTCAAAAAGTTTGCCCACCCCTGCCTTAGAGCCACATATGTTCAAAATAAACAAAACTGAGAGCAAACTGGCAGTCACTTGTAAAAATTGGTGACTGCCTTAAGAATCCATATGTAAATAAAACTGGATAAGACTGAGCAGAAGTGCCTGCAGGCCAGATCAAATTATTTTTGAAAAATAATTTTAAATTAGCCATAGCTCACAAAAAGATTAAGTATAATCAGAAGATTGCTCTTTTAAAAACTAAGAATTAGAATAATTGCACAATTTTCCCCTCGATTTTACATTATGCAGGCATGAATAAATTGCACAAGTTGATATGCTTCTGCCTGGCAGTTTCAGGTGTACAGTTTTATAATAAATCATCTGTATATTGATTGCATTGTGCTCACCATCCTAAATCTAGTCTTGTCCTGTCACCATGTATTTGACCTTTTTACCCATTTCATCCTCCCCCAACCTCTCTTCCCCTCTGATAGCCATTATATTGTCGTCCGTGTTTATGAATTTGTTTCTTTCTGTTTATGTCCCACATATGAGTGAAACCACTTATACATTGAACTACTCCTCAGCCATAAAATATGATGAAATAATTGCCATTTGTGACAACATGGATGGCTCTTGACAGTGTCATGCTAAGTGAAATAAGTCAGGTGACAAGAACCATATGATTTCAGTCCTATGTGGGATGTAAAACAGAAAGCCAACATTGGAATTTAAGGTTGAAGATTATAAGTAAATGTATGTGTAGAGATACTGATATCCACGTGTTTAATCAGCAGTAGACTTTGATGTGGAACACTGAATTGAGCAAAAGGAATGTAAACTTAGTAAATAATGTGATAATATCTGCTGGAGTTGATTGTGTTCACTGGCTGTGAATAAAAGAAATATAGTATTGTGTACAGAAATAGCCTCTAGAGATGACTTCTTCTCGAGGACAGATAGCTCACTCATTTACAGGGAAAGGAAATGACTTCTAAAATAATTGACCAATTTAATAAGAGTATTTTTAAAAATTGTATTTCCCTCTTGTTAAGTGTTAATGACTAATGATTCCATTTTACTTTTTTATTCATTTTACTTTGTTTTTAATTGACATGTAAATCTCTGACAATATACAGAAAATCATTCATTAAGATTCATGGATCATTGGCCCTATGACCTTGGAAAATGATATGTTTAGAAAAGTAAATTCAGATCTTTTACCAGTGCTTATTAATTAAACATTGATTTATTACCTTCATATAATGAAGCTTAGACCTGTAGGAGAGTGTGTGCACGTTAGAAAATAAATTGCCATTTCCCTTTGAGGCAAATACATATTTCAGTAGATATTATATTTTATTTTGTCCAGAAGTTAATGTGTGAAAATAGAAACAATCATTTATTGAAATACCACGCATCTACTTGATGGTAAAATAAGTCTGATTCCTAATACATAGTCTCTTGTTTTATAATTAGAAAGAGCTATGAGGGAGTGGTTGATTTGTAACATACTTTAGGATATATTTACTTGGATCCACAGAAAGTACATAAAATAAGTTAAGAATTTGTTCTGAGTAAAATCATATAACTATGCTTGAATTATGACATCACACAGAAGTCACATTTCAGAGAAGACTCGGGGCAAAAATGTAAAGGAGGGTAAAAGTAAGCTCTCATTGCTTCTCACCGAGGGAGTTCTGAAAGTTTTGATAGCACTGAGCAAACACTGCTCCTCTGAGTTAGTGTTTTTCGCACTCTCACCGTTGCCACCACCGTACCATTGCCAGTCGTTGGACTCTTAGTGTCCCAAAGGCTCAGATACTAATGGTTGTCTATATAGAGGTTTCAGCAAAATTCTGTTATATAAAGGAATGAGTGACTCAATCGGATAATCAAGTAATTTACCCTTGGTTCTCATAGTTTATATGGTGGCTGTGTCTATGACTATTAATGGTGTTACATCCCAAGCTCCAAATTTAAAGAGAGCAGTGATGTATACATTAGTTTGCTATCCAAAGATCATTTCATCTGTCTCTTTCATAAACCCTCAGACCCTTTGAGTGGGATGGCTGCTGTGCTCAGTTTCTGAGATGGGGTTGGTTTGTTCAATCAGAAAAAAGGTATCTCCCTTGACACTGTGATTACTTGAGGGGCTACATGATCTAAGCAGCTCCAATCAGAGAGAGACTCGGGAATGCTGCTTCTCTGTAAAGCTTGGGGTGTCCCTGGCAGGGCATGCGGGTTGGTAGCTGCTGGAAACCACTCTGGGGTCATAGGGAAGTCAGGTAGCACAGAAGGCTGAACCACAGAAGCGGGGTGATAAAATGTCAGAAGAGAGCAGAAGCCCTGATCAAAGCCTTGTTGGACAAATGATCTTCCTCTGGATTTTGAAGTTATGTGATCAGAAAGTGTATCTGCATTGTGTGAGCCTGTTTGAGCTGCTTTTTTATTACTTGCAACTGAAAATAGTAAATGATAGAAATGGCCCGTAAGCTTGGCCTGGAGAAAAATGAGGCAGCCGACCTGAACATGAAGTGAGAAAATGTATTATTATCTTTTACTAGGTTTGAAAAAGAATTGATTAAAGGGTATAGAACATTCAAAATCTTTTTAATGTGAAATATGACCAACAACAAGACTATAAAAAAGTAAGCAAAAATTATATCTTAATTATCACAAAGTGATAATGGGACTCAAGAATGAGAACATTCCTAGAAACCTTCTTATTCCCTTTTCCAATCACTAATTTCAAAGATTTTGTCTTGAAGTAAAAGATTCAAATGAAAATATATGTGTACACACATTTTTATTCTCCCTAACTCTACCAGTAATACAAGGTGGGGCAAAAGTAGGTTTACAGTTGTTCATATGGAAAATAATACAATAATTAATAATGATACAAGAA
Source organism: Myotis lucifugus (assembly GCF_000147115.1). Taxonomy (NCBI): domain Eukaryota; kingdom Metazoa; phylum Chordata; class Mammalia; order Chiroptera; family Vespertilionidae; genus Myotis; species Myotis lucifugus. The sequence goes on from NW_005871127.1 coordinate 1,908,746, forward strand.
TAAATCCTTGTTTCCTGTACTCACAACTGTAAACCTATGTTTGCCCCACCCTGTATTGGGGGGGCATACAATTACGTACAATAATATGCAATTCAACAAATAGAGAATAAAATTAAGCAAAGAATTATAGATTGTGAGGATAAATGTAGAAAAAGAAGTTGAAGATTTTATATCCAGTCTCAGTGTCAGAAAGGTAACACACTTGGCTTTACTCTTCCTAGGTCCCCCAAAATAGAAAAAAAAATTTCAAAATATATCATTCTCTGAAGAATCATAGCTCTCAGGGAGTACCCACTCTGAGTCAGACATTTGGCAGATACCTTGTATATCCTATATAATAAAAGCCTTGTATGCTAAGTGTCCGGTCATCTGTTCAACCAATGAAAGCCTAATATGCTAATGACATGCTAAGGTGGCTCAACTGCTCACTATGACATGCCCTGACCACCAGGGGGCAGATGCTCTGACCAGTAGATTAGCTTGGTGTTGGGGTCTGGCTGATCAGGACTAAGTGAGATGGGACAGACATGACCTGGGGCTCTCCCGCGGTCCTTCCCTGGCTGGCCAACCTCCAGCATCCCTCCCCGGCCCTGATCGTGCATTGGTGGGGTCCCTCTGCCTGGCCTATGTCTTCTTGCAATCCGGAACCCCTCAGGGGTTGTCGGAGAGCCAGTTTCATGCACTGGGTCTCTAGTTTAATATAACTTAATATTTTCAATAACCCTACAAGGTAAAAACTAGTTTTCTACTCATTTTACAAAGGAGGAAACAAAGTCATCAGCATCTAAGTGGTGGCCAGAAGATTTGAACCCAGACCGTCTAACTGCAAAGCATACTCTCTGCCTCTGTGTGACAAAAGACAGCTCACTGCTTAGAACACAGACTTACTGACCGAAGGGACACTGCTGCCATCCATCCTCATAAAGTATAGACAGTAGGACAGTGTCGATCCTCAGTGGTACCCATAAAGCAGCTAGAGACAGTTTTCCTGAGCTGTTCCCATGTTATTAAATGAGGCCAATAGTGAAGCGTAGTTCAAATAAAGGAAATGATAGAATTCCCTGTTTGGTTTACACAAGGATAACAATAGACACTGATGGTTGCATATTCTTCAAAAAATCTTCCAGGAATAACATTTCTAACTTTTGAGTTATTGATAATTCAAGGTTATTCTCTTTTTCAATAAACTGAAGTAAAAAGAAAATTCTCTAGCACCTACTAAGAGCAAGTGCTCAGGTTGACACTCATTCAAATGGAGGCAGGACTTAGTGTCAAGAAAATATGAATATTTTAAAAAATTAAAGTGCTTAATCAGGACATGAAGCAGAAGGTTCAATTTCCTCAGGTGGAGGTGTACTAAGGTAGGATTGAAGTCTAACAAGTTTTTTTCAGCAACTTGACCAGTCTCTTCAATATGTCAATATAATTTTTAAATTTTTAAAAATTTTCTATTACAGTTGGCATACAATATTAGTTTCAGGTGTACAACATAGTGATTAATCATGTACATAACTTATGATGTGATTATCCTGGTAAGGCTAGTACCCACCTGACACCATGCATAGTTATTACAATATGGTATTCCCTATGTTGTACTTTACCAAAAAGTATTTAAGTAGTGACTTTTGTTACAATCTGAGAGAACAAGTCACTTGTACAAGACAAAGTAGTCCAAGATAAAAGTACATTATTGCCTGTTCTCAGAAGGAGTCCCTAAGAAGCTTGTAGCAGCACAAATACAGAGAAAAAGGCAGCACTAAAACATTAAAAATTCAATAAATTCTGTTGGGTTCGGATAAAAGGAAGACTACACAAATATTCTGGACTAATACAAATTTTATGAGACAAGTGAACTTTTTTTTGAAAGAGAGAGAGGAAGTGAGGAAAGGGATAGAAAGATAGAGATATCTATGAGAAACATAATCAACTGGCTGCCTCCTGCACGCCCCCTACTGGAGATTGAGCCTGCAACTGGGCATGTGCCCTCACCAGGGAACTCAACTACTGAGCCACACAGGCCTGATGATACAAGTGAACTTTTGAATTTACCTGCAACAATACTTTAAACCTTGACTTAATGTTTATAAAATACTATGCTTTTTCACTAAAATTGAACAGCAACTTCATTAAAATGCATGTGCACCAACATTATTAGTAAGGTAAAGATTCTGAAATCTGTGCCTCGCTATAACATTAAAAACCACACAAATATTTTAACATTTTCAAAGTGAAAAATAATTATGTTGGGGCACTGCTACTGAAGGCCCTCCAACAATAATTCACTGGCTTTACAAATTAGCAATGAAGAAGGTATTATATGGCAAGGTTTTATGTATAAGTCCCATTTGAGGTTACTTTTGAGAATATTTTTTGCTGTTGAAACAAGGAAGGGAATACTGGGAGAGAGTTAAAACATGCGACACTATGTTGTAATAGCGACTTCCTTGTTTGAAAGTTTCACTAAAATATTAGAACAATAATTTTGAATATCATGCGCCTCATTGCAACTCCAGCAGTGAACACAATACTTGGTACTTAATAAATGAATATTGGCTGAATGAACAAAGGGCCATGTAAGGAGGAAATTATGTGCAAGGTCAGAGAATAATGAGTTACTCAGTTATTCGAGGCCAATGTACACACACAGGAGTAGTGAGACCAGACTTGGGAAGTTAGCTTGACCTTCTGTCTGGTCTTAAATGCCAGCCAAAGTCGTGAATAATGGACTCATTATGGGTATAGCTACTTCTCGATAGATTTTATGTGACTAAAGGTAGACAATGATAGAGTAACTTCAGTTAATAGTCTTTAGAAGTGCTGTAAGACATCAAATTTATAGAATTGTTGAAGTTATCTTTTTCTTTTCAGCCATCTGCTGTAACTGTAAATCTAAAGTTAGTAATAACTTCAAAACACCTGGGCAATCAATAATCATGTCAAGAAAAAATAAAGGAGAACATCAAAGTTAGATAATATGAAGAGACTGCTATAATTCTGTCAATTCAGAACTGCAAGAAAATTCGTGATCTAGCTTTATTTACAAGCATAATTGAACTACTCATAAATCTCACTCAAACTTGAGTTCACAACTGCAATTTTGGTTGACCATGGGACAGAAATGAATTACTGCTAGGATGCCTTTAGGACAGTGGTTCTCAACCTTCGTAATACCGCGACCCTTTAATACAGTTCCTCATGTTGTGGTGACCCCCAACCATAACATTATTTTCGTTGCTACTTCATAACTGTAATTTTGCTACTGTTATGAATCGTAATGTAAATATCTGATATGCAGGATGCATTTTCATTGTTACAAATTGAACATAATTAAAGCATGGTGATTAATCACAAAAGCAATATGTAATTATGTATGTGTTTTTTGATGGTTTTAGGCAACCCCTGTGAAAGGGTCGTTCGACCCCCAAAGGGGTTGCGACTCACAGGTTGGTGACCCACAGGTTGAGAACCGCTGCTTTAGGAAATTATAATTTAGATTATGTTTTCCTTGGGAAATATAACTTAAGAGTCAAGGTTTATTAGCATTAATTGCCTAAATTCTTAATACAGGAGTTTGAAAACAAGAAAATTAGAAGATTTCAGTCTTTTAATTTAACATTACATGGTCTATTCCGTGACAATAAAATGAATTTAGGATAGCTATTCTCTCGTATTGGTCAACTTTGGAACTCAAAAGCCCTGAACAAGTCAGACAGAACAACAGATGTACCGTGACAGCCCATTGTGTTTGATAAGCTAAGCCATATTCAGTTCGACATGATAATTTATTTTGAGACTGGATTTCACAGGAATCCTGTAGGAGAATTACAACTATTTCTCAGAAAATCTTTTCTTACATAGGTTTTTTAAAGTTTATTATTTCAAAGGAGTATTTTGTTTATATGATAACTGTACAGATATGTGCTTTTGATTTTATGACAAATATGATATAGGGTCTCATTTGACAGGATGTTTAGCCAGTACCAGCATTTATCATCCAGATTTAATTATTGTAGCATTATATATATTTTTGTTACTTTAATGACATTACCATTTCTTTAAATTTATATATCCTTTTCTCTATTATATTTATATTCCTTTAATTGCATTACATTAATATTTTTCTTTCAATAGAATTATTTTCTTTAGTAAAATAAACTTTTTTTAATAGTAGGAGCCAAATATGTCAGGTTTATTTTCATAATAAATTTTTATATGGGCGTTCCTTGACAATGGGATCTGTTTAGTAGTTCTTGGTTAGAGACTCCTACTACCAAACATATGCCAAGATCTAGAAGAAACCATTATTAAACCTCTCACCTGGCTTCTGCTGCATCACATAGCTCAAGTGTTTTTGGTAACATCACCCTGACCTCCTTATCATTAGCTTCTTAGCTTCATAGTTCATAAACAAGACATTCCTCATTTATCATCTCATTTTCCATTTATCATTTCTATGCCTGAATAAGTAACATGTAAGTCAAAAGTAGAAACATTTAAAAGGCAATCATTGTTAAAATGAGAAAATATATTTGAATATCAAGTCTTCAGAGGTGTAACAAAATAAACTTTAAAAAAATAAGAAAGGAGAAGATGGAAAAATTTAATGACCTAAATAACATACTTCAATAGAATTAATAAGTGAACTTACTTTTTATCTTAATAATCTATGAAGTAACTGTTGTTAAAGATATATTTAGAAATTTCTAATAATAATATGTTAGATCTTTAGGTATTGACTTGAAAATATGTATTTGAAATATATTCAAGTGAAAAAAATGTCAAACTAATGAGTTTAGATAATATAATCTAACTTCTTAAAAAATCTAGAAAAATAGTCCTCCCTCTATATTTTAAAACTAGAGGCCCAGTGCATGAAATTCGTGCATGGGGGAGGGGAAAGAGGGATGACCCCCCCCAGCCAGGCCTCTCCAATCTGGGACCCTTGGGGGATGTCTGACTGCTGGTTTAGGCCTGATTCTGCACTCTCACAATCTGGGACTGCTGGCTCCTAACTGCTCGCCTGCCAGCCTGCCTGATTGCCCCTAACCACTTATGACTGCCAGCCTGACACTTCCTAACCACTCCCCTGCTGGCCTGATTGATGCCTAACTGCTCCCCTTCTGGCCCGATCGCCCCCAACTGCCCTCCCCTGCCGGCCATCTTATGGTGGCCATCTTGTGACAATGTCACACAAGGGCGTCGATGACGCCCCCAACACTTTTGTTATATAGCAGTGATGGCGAAACTTTTGAGCTCAGCGGGTCAGCATTTTGAAAAACCCTAACTTAATTCTGGTGCCGTGTCACATATAGAAATTTTTTGAAATTTGCAACCATAGTAAAACAAAGATTATATTTTTTGATATTTATTTATATACTAGAGCCCCGGGAACAAAAAAATTTTGTGCATCTCGGGGGGGGGGGGGGGGCCCCCCAGCCCCGGGCCTTGTGCCCCTCTTCGCAGTTTGGGGAAAAAAAACAACCTTCTGGGTTACCCTGCTGGGTTTAAGGCCTGAGGCCTGCTCCCGGGTGGCAGAGGGCAGGCCCAATCCCTAGGTGCAGCCCCTGGTGGGGCTCAGAGCAGGGCCGATTGGGGAGTTGGGGCGCTGCCCTGTCATGCACAGAGCAGGGCGGATTGGGAGGTTGCGATGCCACCCTCAGTCACGCTCAGGGTAGGGCCGATTGGGGGGTTGGGGCACCGCCCCCTGTCACACTCAAGGCAGGGTCGATGGGGAGGTTGCGGCGCCACCCCCTGTCATGCACAGAGCAGGGCCGATCAGGGGATTGGGGCGCTGCCCCCTGTCACTCACAGAGCAGGGCCAATCAGGGGGTTGGGGCGCCACACCCTATCAAACACAGAGCCGCAGGGCAATCAGGGGATTGGGGAGCTCCCCCCTATCAGGCACAGAGCAGGGCTGATCAGGGGGTTGGGGCTCCTTCCCCTGTCACGAACAGAGCAGGGCAGATAGGGAGGTTGTGGCCCCGCCCCCTGTCACACACAGAGCCGCAGGGCGATCAGGGGGTTGGGCGCTGCCCCCTGTCACGCTGATCCCAGTGCCGGGAGGCATATTACCCTTTTACTATATAGAATAGAGGCCTGGTGCATGGGTAGGGGCTGGCTGGTTTGCCCTGAAGGGTGTCCTGGATCAGGGTGGGGGTCCCCACTGGGGTGCCTGGCCAGTCTGGCTGAGGGGCTGAGGGCTGTTTTTTGTTTTTTTTGTTTTGTTTTGTTTTTTTATTCTGGGCCAGCTTTAGCTCTGAGGCCTCGCTGCTGAAAACATCGATACAATGTTTCAGTCAGGCTGGCTGAAGCCTGGCTGAATGAAAGCCGGTTTCTGGGGTTTTGTTTAGCTTCTTATTTGCAACATAGTACATAGTTGCTTAGAGTTGCAGCTGAGAGGCCGGCAAGTGAGGCGGGGAATGTTGGAGTCCGCAGTCACTGGAGCAAGCAAGCCTCCCTGCTCGCTTCAGTGCATGGCTGCCAGCCGCCATCTTGGCTGACAGTTAATTTGCATAAGGATATGCTGATTAGCCAATGGGAAGGGTAGCGGTCGTACGCTAATTACCATGTTTCTCTTTTATTAGTGTAGATATTTAAATGCCATTTAACAAAGAAAAATCAACCAAAAAAATGAGTTCACGTGTCACCTCTGACACGCGTGTCATAGGTTCACCATCACTGTTATATAGGATAGGTGAAAAACACACACACACCACACCACATGCTACATATGGTATACAAAATAAAACCAGGAGAGGGTGTGTATTTAACCAAGATCCAAGGCTAATATAAAAATACATATATCACAGTGTCTTTTAATCCTTTAGGGCTACTCTAACAAAAATACCATAAACTGGGTGGCTTATAATCAATAAACATTTATTTCCCTCAGTTCTGCAGACTTGGAAGTCCAAGATAATGGTACCAGCAAATTCAGGATCTGGTGAGGTCAAGGCCCGGCTTCCTCTTTGACATTTATCTTTTCACTGTAACCTCACAAGTTGAAGGAGCAAGAGAGCTCTCTTGGCCTCTTTATAAGGGCACTAATCCCATTCATGATTATTACTAATAACCTCCCAAAGCCCCTCCCTCCTCCTAATACCATCACCTTGGAGGTAAGACTTTAACTTAGGAGTTGGGAGGAGGGAGCGCAACCATTCAGAACATAGCAGAGTCCTTTCCATTTACCATTGAGTATTGATGGTATAACCGTTTGGGGGAGGGGGGCGGGCAGGTCACAAATTGAGCTTTAGATATCTAACAATCAATGTAACAAGGAAAACCTGGACCATTACCAGTTTTTGTACTTTAAAAGCATGTTGACTACTCAAAGGAAGCACACATATGCCTGCCAAGACCAGAAAGGCATGTTCTCTGAGGGTTTACCCTAAGGAGGACACTTTGTAATATCCTTGAACAATGTCCTCAATTATTTCCTTTCAACTGACATAGCTGTGAGTCTCACAGGTGTGTTTTTCATAAAGCTGCTTAATGTAGGCCAATAGTATCCTGATAGGCAAATTCAGAAAAAGCAATTACCTTTATTTCACAGAAGAGCTTATATAAGTTGGTAAGAAAATATAGTGTAAGTATAGTTAGCCATATTTTACTCTCTGGGGAGTTTTGAAGATCCATGGCCTAAATTAAATCTTTCTTTATAATTACTATTTTCCTTAAAACTCCCTGTAATTAAAAGTGCATTTTTTAGTGTAAGTACATTATGTATGGAATTACTAAATGAAGTCTAAGAGGCAACATTAAAGTGAATTTTAAATAAGAACTTCATTTTAAAGCAGTAGATTAGGAAGATTCTAAAATAGTGTTATCTGGCATAAGTACTTGAGAATTTAAAGTAAAATAATATAAAATCTATTTCATTGTGTCCCAAAATATTCCCATTCTTTTCTCTATCACAGCAAGTATATTTCCAGAGAAGGGGCAATCTAAGATTTGTTATGTTCTTAACAGGTACCTAAAAACATGTATATACTATTTCTTTTTAAAATTTTTAATACCTATATAAGACAAGTATCATCCTTATTTTAAGAGATGGCAACTACAGGTCCTAGTAATTCATCTAAGTGACATAAGTGCTAAATGGCATGCTCTGGTTCAACACAAGGTCTAAGACTCCAAAATGTGTGCTCTTTCCAATATGCTGTGCAGCCCAGGAGTAGCCTGTGTTATGCTCACTCTACTGTTCGCTAGTTCCCTGCTTCCCATTTTTTTATGAGGTGTGATCTAAATTAACCCATGGCTGAGCTCATGTCCCTTCTTCTTTGAGGAGAAGATGGTGTTTCTTTATAATAGAGCAAGTTTATTTCACTGATGCATTTATTTATTCAAGAAAATTGATTAAGCACCATCCTGTTCCAGGAACTGTAAAAGGGAAAAAAACCCATGGAGCTTATGTCTCAGTAGAGATTATTACTCTTTTATTTTTTTTTAAAATTTGAGGTGTAATCCTATATAATAAGAGAGGGGTATGCTAATTAGCCTGGATATGCTAATTAGTAATGACCAGTATGCAAATTGACCATCACTCAAATACACAAGATGGCCACCCCCATGTGGTCAAAGATGGCCACGACAAGATGGTCTATAGGGGAGGGCAGTTGCGGGGGGACCAGGCCTGCAGGGGAATAGTTAGGCATCGATCAGACTGGCAGGGGAGCGGTTTGGGGGTGATCAGGCTGGCAGGCAGAAGTAGTTAGGGGCAATCAGGTAGGCAGGCAGGCAAGGGGTTGGGAGCCAGCAGTTCTGGACTGTGAGAGGGATGTTGGGATTGGGCCTAAACGGGCAGTCGGACATTCCTTGTGGGGTCACAGATTGGAGAGGGTGCAGGCTGGGCTGAGGGACACCCCCCGCCCCTCAGTGCACGAATTTCGTGCACTGGGTCTCTAGTTGATATATAACATTGTACTAGTTTTAGCTGTACAGCATAATGATTCAGTATTTGTATATATTTGAAAATGATGACCACAGTAAGTCTGGTTAACGTTCATCACGATGCATAATCACAAAGTTTTATTTTCTTGTGATGAGAACTTTTAAGATTTACTCTGATAGCAACTTTCACATATACAGTACAGTGTGATTAATTATAGTCTCCATGTTTTATGGAATTGTTACTGTTGATCATATTTTGATCATTGGTCATTTACTACATGCAAAGTCCCCTGCTAAGCACTTTGCCTGCCTTATTGCTTTTAATCCTTAAAACTATTATTTTTTACTTTACATATTTAAAAATGGTGGTGTAAAGAGTTTAAGGAAATTTTCTAAAAGTTACACAGTTAGTAGTTGTGTTGATCAGCTTTTGCTGCAGCAAAAAACAACCTGAAAATCTCAGAGAATTATATCACCATTATTTATTTCTTGGATGAGCTGGTGCGACTATGCTTCTCTGGTTAGCTGTGCTTGTCCCGGTTCAGCGGGGCGTGGCTCCAGACTGCTAGTTGGATTCAAGTCTTCTCTGAGCACCATTTCCTTCTGAAATAAAGATCCACAGTCTGAGTCATGCTCTTCTCATGCAGAAAGGAAGGAGCTCAAGGGGAGAGGGGAATTGCAAAATGGGAACTGACACACTGTTACTTCCACTTAAAATTCCAAAGTTAATAAACCAGGGAAATATATTCTGTCTACAGGGGGCAGAGCAAAGGTGGAGAGGGAAGAATTAACTACATTAGGCTACTGCACTGGGATTCAAACCCGGTGCTCTCTCAAGTTAAACACTGTTGTTTTCACTACTATTCCATTCTAAATAAATAAGAACCTAATTTATCTTCCTTTGGGTTTATGACTAGTATTTTCCGAACAAAGCTTCCAGATAAGGATAAATTTGCTAAACTTTTTTCCTCAATAATTGGTATAAATTTAAGAAAATAACATTTAATTATAGTTATGTCATACAGAAGATTATTATCTGTTACTATGGTAGTAAAATTCTTCTTAATCATTTGGCAGGTACCTGATGATTTTCTGTAGCGTGTAAACATGATCTATTTTCTGCAACTTTCCAGAAATCCACAGTTGTGTCTTCAAAGATATAAACTGCTCATTAGTACATTCTGATGTTTTAACTCAAAGTTGTAGTTCTGTGTAAATGTAGATGGCTATCACTTTAAAACTGTTGGTCACCCTGGTGAGTAATGTTATCAGAGGACATTTCCACTAGCTTTGGTGAAAACACACTGAAATTTACACCACCCACACAGACACCACCTGACCCAGATACTGCTGGGGGTTGTGCAAAGTGTTACAAGTCCTATAAGCAGCAATTCAGTATCTATCCAAGTTGTAAACCTTTGTGCTTCATCCATCCCATTTCTGGGAGTTTATATTGCACATATATAACAGAGAAAATACACAAGATTATTTGTCACAACACTAGTTGAAATAATACAAAATTGAAAATGACATAAATGCCCATCAAAAGGGCACTTGTTAAATAATTATTAAAAACAGTGCTGAAATTATGAGGAAACAATGTGTTAATATATGGAACCATCTCAAGGTATAATTTTAAGTGAAAAAAAAGGAGCAGAACAATATATATAACTTTTATGTAAGGAGAGGGAGATGAATCAGAAAAATTGTTTGATTTGGGAAAGATGCACAAGGAACTAATAAAAATATTTATAGAGTAGATAGACAGGGTTGAGAGGGAATGTGTTTTACTCTACACCTTTTTGTGTGTTGGGATTTTTGAACCATGTAAATAAAATATAGAAACATTTCCTTATCTAAATCCTAATTCCAATACCAAAGCAATATAATGTATAGATCATAGGTTTTATGAGGATTTTATACATAATACATATATTTGAAAAAAATCTAGCCTATTATTATGAAGGAAAAATCTGTTCATATGCTTAATTACTCTTATTTATTTTTTATTTTAAAAGTATATTTTTATTGATTTTTAGAGGGAGAGGGATAGAGAGGGATAAACATCCTTTGGCTGCCTCCTGTACACCTCCCTACTGGGGACTGAACCCAAATTCTGGGGATGTGCCCTGACTGGGAATCGAACCAGTGACCTCCTGGTTCATGGGTCGATGCTCACCACTGAACAACCCAGGCTGGGCTTAACTATTCTTTTTTAAAATGTCACTGCATACTCTTGGTTAGGGTATATAAATTTTTCTAAACCACAGAAATAGTTCACTTTCTTTGGTCTTTGGCAATTATTTTTTAAACTAACTTACATAGTTTTGAAATACTTACAATTTCAACTTAATTGGCATTTAGATTTATGTATAGTTTTATAATCAGTCTGTCCTTGTAAAAAAATTCAGCCAAGAAAGAAGATGAGTTCTTGAATTCCAGATAAGTGAAGGGATTGAGAATGTCCGGGGGGGGAATCCTGCCAACAGCAGGTGCTCAGCGCAGCCTGGTCAGTTTTGACCAGACTTTATGTTTGAGGCTTAAGATTGTAGTTTTAACACCAAGCAGCACATTCCAGCCTAAGAGTGGAACAAATAGATACCAAAGGACATAGACAGAATTTACCCAAGGTGAGATATCAGTCTTTGATGAGTAAATGAAAAATGTTAAATTCAATAATAATCATACATCTATATAATCGAATCAGTCCCACACATTAAGTGCTTCTACTTCCACTGTATGGATGAATAAAGTGAAGTCCCTTGGATAGAATTTAACTGAAGGAAAAATAAGACAAACAAAGGTTGGTTTCCGACTATTGTTGGGAGACAACTTTCCATGTGTCTGTGGTGTTTCTGCATCTCTTACCTTTATTCCAGACCACCTTGTTAAGGATGTCTGTATGGGGACTGGCCTGGGAAGGTACAGACCATGTCTCTTCCCAAGCCAAGGGGCAAGCATACTTCCCACCTTTGCTTTGGTGGGAGAGAGCCCTCTAGTTAGGGCAGTGGTTCTCAACCTTGGCTGCACATTAGAATCACCTGGGAATCTTTTTAAAATCCTGATTTCTGGGCCTCATCCTCAGGAAATTCTGTTTCTTTGTTATGGGGTGAGGCCACAACATTAGTAACAAGAAACAGAATTTCCGGAGGATGAGGCCCAGAAATCAGGATTTTAAAAAGATCCCCAGGTGATTCTAATGTGCAGCCACGGTTGCGAACCACTGAGTTAGAGGAATGACCAGTTACAGCTCTGCTTGGGCTTGAGGTCCTCCTTGAATTAACTTTCCTCCCATGCAGGAAGTCCACATCTAACCCCACTTTCTTTTCCACGTTCAGATGCTTGACGCCCCCCGTGCTCCTGAGCTTCAGATACCCTCTATCCAGCAGGACAGCTCTGCTTTCAGCGGGGCCTGCTTTGTGCAGAAAACCTCCCTGCCTTTTCATGTTGTTCCTGCGACAGAGTCACTCAAACACGTGCTTCATTCTCTCTTGGGAATTGACTTTTTGGAGGAGCCTGTTCCTTCTGTCAGGGACTGGGGGATGCTTGTTCCCAGGTGCCTCTGGTGGCCCCGTGCACTGGGCAGGGTAGCTCTTCATTCTGGCACAGGAAGGTCTCAATCCTGCCGCTGCACCCTGATGCTCTCCTGATTTGGGTCTCAGTTGGACCTGAATTTATTCCCTGGGGCATGAACCTTAGGAGGTAAGGGCTCCTGGTGCTCATCCGCGCTTCTGCTGTCCTCCATGTGGTCACGCATCTGGGAAATGGAAAGTCCCAGTGGGCACTGTCTAAGGATGGGACTCAGAGATACTGGAAGGAAAGATAACTGAAGCGAGAGGGCTCTTCACAGGTACAGCCAGTGGCTGGCTGTGCAGCTGCACCTATAAGGCAGTTGTAATTTCTCAGCAAGATGTTCTGTAAGAGATGGCTGTGCTGGATATTCTTGGTCTAAGGAAGCATTCTCTGACCTCTTGAGCCACTAGACTATTCAGATTTCCATTTAGATTTTGGGAGTTTCCTGGTTCACTGGCTCTCAGGATGCCTTTTTATTATGGTTGAGGATCTGGGAACTCAGCCTTAACTATCTCCCTTAACCTTTTGACCCTTGAAATAATTCTTAGTTTCATCTCTCACATCCTGACCCTCTGGGAACATTGCTATTCTATTACCAGAGTCTCCTGGGACATAATTCTCACTCTTATTTGTTGGTATATTCCCTTGTACTGTTGGATTGTAGGCAGCTCTGAACTGCCTCCATTGCCCCCACAACAGGATAGTTCACTGTGTTGTGCTTGGCAATAATCATGGATATAAGGACATAAAAAGAGTCCCCTCCCCCTCCCTGTCTGAGAGGCTTGTGAATCCATGGCCAATATCTGACAGCCACCTTTTCTGGACTCTCAGTTCTTCCTCTCCCAAGGTGAGGGGGCAGATGGAGGACTATCCAGGGCTGGGACTCAGCCGTGTGTGGGTGAAATTGTAATCTCTAAGCATCTCTACACTCAAGGTGCCTAGGTGGCTCAGGTCAGGCTAAAAGGAGCATTCTATTGCCCTAGTCAGAGTAATTGGTTCAGTGACTCAACTGGAGCCAATGAGACTTTTGCAGGAAATATTGTGAAAGAAGTGCACATTTTAAAAAATATATATTTCTATTGATTTCATAGAGGAAGGGAAAGGAAGAGAGAGAAATATCAATAATGAGATGGAATCATTGATTGGCTGCCTCCTGCACACCCCCCAGGGCATGTGCCCTGACCAGGAATCCAAGCATGACCTCCTGATTCCTAGGTTAATGCTCAACCACTGAACCACACCAGCAGGGCAGAAATGCAAATTTGTAATTGCACTTGAGCCTAGGAAAATATAGCCGTGGACTTATTTGCAGTCATCCTGCCAGCACCTAAAACCTGAGTATAGAGTCAGAGCAGAAGGCAGCTTAGAAAGAAATTCAATTCTGCTGACATCAGTTAAGTCCCACCGCTACAAGCCAGCTTTGCTCCTGGATTTTTCAGTTACATCAGTCAATTAATTCCCTTTTTGGTTTAAACTCCGTTTGTTTGTTTTTAGTAAGTAATTAGTAAGAATTTATTGTGTATTTAAGAATACTTTGTGACCTGGGAGCTTTTAAACTTAAAAACTGATAGGGAACTTGGGGCCATGACTTCACAGGATGGCTTATACCAGCCGTGGGCAAACTACGGCCCGTTTGAAATGAATAAAACTAAAAAAAAAAAAGACTGTACCCTTTTATGTAATGATGTTTACTTTGAATTTATATTAGTTCACACAAACACTCCATCCATGCTTTTGTTCCGGCCCTCCGGTCCAGTTTAAGAACCCATTGTGGCCCTCGAGTCAAAAAGTTTGCCCACCCCTGGCTTATACAGTGAAAATGAGGAAGTTGTCTAACTTTATAATGATTGGTTATTATTGCAATGGGGGGTTCCAGGTGACAGGGCATTGGTTAAAAGTGATTATCTTATAGGCGTTTTAGGAAGATGACTTAAGTTTCTTTTATGATTATCGGAGGCATTTTCAAGCTGCACCAGTTTTGCTTGTTTTGCAGAATATGCTAAATTAGGTTTCACTTATGTGGTTTAAAGGGTTTTGTCTGCTCAGGGAATTTTAAAGTTCTCTCTCTCTACCTTTTGTACTTAATTTTAACACCAGGAAGTCAAACAGTGCAGTTGGAGCCGGGCAGGATCTGGCCTGGGGGGAGTAAATGCGGGCCCAGGGAGGGGCAGGAAGAAGAGAGCAGCTGACCACAGGGGCTGCTCAGAGAAGGGAGGAGTCAGGCCTGAGGCACTATTGCCTCCTCTCTTTGCGGAGGAAGCTGATCTCGAGATCTCAGGAGCTCTTTGGAGGCAGACAGGGGACCTCCGAGATGAGAGGAGGGTGTCCCCGTGCTAGAGGGCCTCATCCCTGAATCATCTCTAAGGAGTGTGGCTCATGCCACCTGTCAACAAACCCGCACCCGGAGTCACAGTGCAGGGGCAGCGCCTGCCTCGCGGACCCAGCCCTGGGGGGTGGGAGATAGGCTCTGGCCCCTGGTCCTCACAGGGCAGGGGCAGGACCGTTCCCCTCCCCCCCCCCCCCCCCCCCTCCAAACCAGACCAGGGAAGTGAACTGCGCATGTGCAGGCTGAAAATCAACGGTTGGGTCCTCCAAGAGGTGGGAGCGCCAGGCGGTGACCCGGGCTCTGGCGCCAGACCCCGTGGCCCCACTGGACGTCTGCCGAGGTGTGAGGCCGCAGCAGGGAACCCATCTCGCTGTTCCATTGCACATCCTCAGGTCAGTTGTTGAATTGTGGCTTTTGTTGGTTTCAACCAAACTGTTCCCTCACAAGACGCAAGACGTAGGTCTTCTGTGTGCGGTTCTTTCCTCGATGATGTCAGCCCGCTGAATGCATAGTGACCTCCCCTGCCTCGGTTTCCCCTTCTGTGCAAGGGGGTAACTACGTACCTCGATTAGATGCTTAAAACGTTTGCGGACAAGAAAGTTGATATTTAATTTTTATATATTAAATTGTATCTGGCTCTAAGCACTCATTTACGAGGCAGGAAGAAAACGAATATAATTTATTGCTGGGGGATCTTCTTTTGTCTTTAGTGTGGCGTACACTCTCAGAGGTAAAACACACACACAGCAACAACAACGTAGGAAATAGCCTCTTGGTCCTTCAAGGATGCCACCAGCATGCTCATTGCACAAGACATTATGGTCCATTCAGAGGCAGGTAATGCCACAGACTCTGCCAGTGTGGCCCCAGCATCTTTGGCAGCAATTTCGAAGACTGTGGTGCTGGACAGTTAGCTCCCCACCTCTGGAAGCACATAAGCGCTCCCCACCAGAAGTCCTCTGCCTCCTTGGGGACTTCCACGTGGGACACACCCTTTATGGAGCCCATTGCCACGTCCCTTTCCTCCAGTCCCTGGAACCATGGCGACATTTGTGCAACTCCCTTCTTTTAACCTAGTCCCCTTCTCCTCCCTCTGAGGAACACAGCTAAATTCCCCCTACCCAAAGCCTTGATAAGGTTGGACAGCAGGTGCCCAGCAGCTTCTATGTTGGGCCAGGCAGCACAAAAGGTACTACCAACTCCCAAGAGAAATCAGAAACTCGGAACTTCTTGGGTTGGTGAAGGGCAAGGTTATCTTTTCATCTTTCTGCCTGTCTCTTCCAACAGGAGGGAGGCAGAGAATTTCATTGCCTAATAAGTTATGCTGCTGCAAATATCTGTCATCCAGCACAGAGTGAGTAGGTAGAGCAGGAATATCTTCAGAGAGAAATTAATTCTCCTGTTTTGTCATTACAACCGGCACCGACGCATGGCCAACCAGCTAAACTTGCATGATTACTGGTCCTTTCTTGGACCAATAGAAAGAAGGAACAGACCTGAGTTTTGAGAGAGGGTGTGATGAAGAAGAAGCTGCCACAGGATCCTGAAATGCCCCTTGACTTCTGAAATGTTATGCAATTAAATGCCTGGGTGCATACCCTAGTTCCACCATGTCATGTGCTGTTGAGCAACTCAGTCTACTCTGAGTCTGTTTTCCTGTCTATTATATGGGGCATTTATGCTATCGACTTCATGAGAATATTGTGAGAATGAAGTGACATAATGTTTTTAGGGTGTTTGGCATAATGCTTGGCACATAGTCATTGATAAAACTTCATTATATCATTGTTATTAACCACTTGCTCTCACCCACCACACATTTTACATCTCAGATAGTTGATATTTCCATTTGTGGTCTAGTCTTACTTCCCAGAACTGATGCGTGGAACACTTTTCGAGCAATACCCTTTTGCCAAACTCTATTGATTCTCTCTCTGGCTGTGTTGCTTTCTTAGAGTTCTGGATAGTCTCTGTCAATTACTCTCACTTCATAGACTATGGTGGGCATAATTTTACCACATGTGGCCCAACTCTCCATGTGAGACACAGACTCATACAATTTCCTTTGGCTCAGTCTACAAGGAGTAACACATTCCTATACCCAGAAGATTAAAGAAAGGAGAGACTTAAGACCATGATCTTGCCACAGAATATATAGGTTCGTTCTTAGCATCACAAATATGTTTCTCACCTCTAACACCCCACAACTCTCATGTCCAAGGCCAACTTTTCATTCAGTTCCAGACAAGTGCAGTGTTATTGCTAATAGATCCAGAAGGGAAAAGCAAAGTAAGCAAATAAATTACTCAATTGTTATCAATGGGATGGACTCTAAAGCTGAGCTACTCACAACTCAGAGATTGAAGTAACAAACTTCTAATGTGTGTAACATTCTTCCTTTCTATTCATCCCTCTCCTCACCAACATAGAACAAAATCATTTTAATGTGATTCTCATTTTTTCTACCCATTTATTTTTATCTCATTCTTGGAACTCATGGTAGATGATTTTTAGGGTTTGCTTGTGTGAAGAATTTTGGTTAGGGCCCACTGAGTTAAATCCATCCTACCATCATTATAGACATGATAATTAAATGAAAGTTTGTAAATTACTATCGTATATATTAGAGTGTTTTCAAGCATGTACCTCAATATTTGTCCTGCAAAATGGAAATTTGGCAATGCAGGATGCGTTAAGTGCAATGTAGATGAGGGGGATCTCTCAAGGGTGAGTAACAACATTTTTGAGCTTCAGCTTTATAAATGGAAATAAATAACATCTACCTTGCTTACCTTTGAGTATCAGTAAAAAAAAAAAAATTTTTTTAGAAAACTAAACGCATTGATATCAGGATTTATTATGTTTCCAGTCATGATAAGTTATAATCTTTGTTCAAGGCCTGTTTTGTTAAGTATTCAGTGGTTGATCCCATTGTTAAACTTCTCTAGTAGTTTACTTCTCAACCATGACTGTGCATTAGAATCTCTTGGTTAGGTTTTTAATGTGTGAATCCTCAAAAAATACTCTAGACCAGTGGTTCTCAACCTTCCTAATGCCGCGACCCTTTAATACAGTTCCTCATGTTGTAGTGACCCCCAATTTCATTGTTGCAAATTGAACGTAATTAAAGCATAGTGATTAATCACAAAAACAATATGTAATTATATGTATGTTTTCCGATGGTTTTAGGTGACCTCTGTGAAAGGGTCGTTCAACCCCCAAAGGGGTCGCGACCCACAGGTTGAGAACCGCTGCTCTAGACTAATTCAGAATCACTATGAGCAGGGCCTAGGCATTGTCACTTTTAGTAAAGTTTCCCAGATTATTCTAGAGTGCAGCCAAGGTTGAGAGAATCGGTCAGAACAAAAACCATCCTCCACTCTTTGTGGCTAAGAGACTATACTTCAGGTAATGGGTGGAGAGCCCTTCTTCTCAGGAAAATTGATCAGAGATGGCCATGTGACACCAACACAGTGACCAACCATCCTCAGTGGCTTATGACCAAGAAGGTTCCAGAGATCTTGATTTCAGTGCTAAAATGAGATAGTCCCAGGCAAGTAAGATCAGTTTAGTCGTCTAGACCAGTGGTCGGCAAACTCATTAGTCAACAGAGCCAAATATCAACAGTACAACGATTGAAATTTCTTTTGAGAGCCAAATTTTTTAAACTTAAACTATATAGGTAGGTACATTGTTATTAACTTAATTAGGGTACTCCTAACCTGGCCTTTGCTAAAAACGTCCTCAATCTGATTGAGGTACGTTCGCTGAGGTTGACCCCTTCCAACTCTCCCATCCACTCTCGTCTTGTATACTTGTTTCGTCTATCTCCTTTCGTTCATCCTCTCTATATATCCAAACCATCTCAACATACCTTTCTCAATCCTCGACAATACATCTTCTTTTACTCCACAACATTCCCTAAAATTAACTTAATAAACTTTACTTAAAGTTTTAAGTCTTAGTTAAACTATAGGTACATTGAATAAAACTTGATATCATACTTAATAATGATATTATTTATTGATAAAATTAAATTCCTTACAATTTACCTTACAATATCCATAAAATTAAATCATGACACTAATGCCACTTCTTCAAAATAGACTCGCCCAGGCCGAAAACCGAGTTCTGCGCATGGGCCATGAAGTTTCAATAGCCATGTACGTGGTATTTTGTGGAAGAGCCACACTCAAGGGGCCAAAGAGCCGCATGTGGCTTGCAAGCCGCGGTTTGCCAACCATTGGTCTCCAGCCGTGGGCAAACTACGGCCCGCGGCCCGGATCCGGCCCGTTTGAAATGAATAAAACTAAAAAAAAAAAGACCGTACCCTTTTATGTAATGATGTTTACTTTGAATTTATATTAGTTTACACAAACACTCCATCCATGCTTTTGTTCCGGCCCTCCGGTCCAGTTTAAGAACCCATTGTGGCCCTCGAGTCAAAAAGTTTGCCCACCCCTGGTAGACCCTAATCTTATAGATGAGTTACACATTTCCTAGAATGGTTACATTCCTTCCTAACTTGAGGGATTGGTTTGAGGGTAAATGCTCTGCCATAAGCCATCCCTTTGTCTGGCTTTAAAATGGTCATGTGGTGATGACTTACTGCTGCAGTAATCTGCAACCATGACCAGAATGTCAAGAGGACCATGGAGACATGGGCCTAGAGCTCTGCCGTGGTTGAGCAGCTAAACCAAAGCCGGGATCTGCCTATTTCCAGAATCCTTGCCATGTGAGAAAGCTAATGTAAATCGTGGTTAGCTGAATTGATTTTTTTTGCTATTTGTAGCGGTTCAGCTCTCGGTGCATCCAGGGTCATACCTTTAGACACTGCATACAATCAGACATTTGTTCTCCATTTCAGAATTGTCTCCAGATCCTGTTCACCATTGTCAGCTTCAAAACCTTCCTCTTTGTTAGCTGTCCTGGTTTTCTGTTTTGTTTGGCTTGTTGCCC
This sequence comes from Myotis lucifugus, assembly GCF_000147115.1. Classification (NCBI taxonomy): domain Eukaryota; kingdom Metazoa; phylum Chordata; class Mammalia; order Chiroptera; family Vespertilionidae; genus Myotis; species Myotis lucifugus. Next base: position 1,928,493 of record NW_005871127.1, read on the forward strand.
CCATACCCCTAGCCACTACCACCACCCGCCCTCAACTGGAATGTGGACTATTTTCCTGACTCTCATCAGCACGCCAGCCCTGGAGAGAGTGGCAAGTCCCCAAACGCACACCAGGCGCCGCTCTGACACTTGCAGGCAGCAGTCCCATCTTTATTGTCAGGCCAGGTCTTGGCGACACTGTGCTGCGTGCTCAGGGCTTCAGGTAGTCCTCTACCTTCCTTCTGAGAAGAGGAAGGAAATCAAACTACTTTCCTGTCCCTTTCACGGAACCTCTGCTCCTTATGTAATGCCAAAATATTGATTAATACTTTATAACCAAATAGAAAACAAAAAAAACCTGACAGAACAACATTATGTCTTAGAACTTGGCATATTAACCGTGCTGCTATTCCTTCATTAATGCAGAAATGCATATTTCATATTTCAGTTGATGATCTCTGATCAGTTCTCGGCGACTTTGCTTAAACATTACAACATCCCAGATTCTAGCTCCAAACGCTGAAACGAAGCCTGTGAACCCCAGCGTGTGTTTAAGAGCGAGCAGGACCCTGCACGCTGTCCAACGCCTTGCTCTTTGCCCGCTGGCTCCGGCTGAGAGCATGCGTGGCGTTCTGAGAGCCAGAGCTGCACATGTGGGTCCTGGCAGGCGCTCGGTGCTGGCCTCACAGGGGGCTCCCGCGGGACTCGGCCTTCTGCAAAGTGTTCTCACCTGCCCCTCAGCCAACTGCCTTTCCCCTCGTTATTATTAAGGGAGTCAAGTTGGCAGTGACAAGGGCCCTTGCTCTAATACTGAAATCATTCTTTCCACTACCGCATCGTTCCCCGGCGTTCTGTAGAATTCACTTCAGTCCAATAGGTTGGTAAAGACAACTGTTGGAAGATAGGAAGCAGTCTGCTCCATCCGCTCCGTGTGGAGCTTACACTGTGAAAATGTGTATGACGCTGTGAAACACTTGGACGAGAACAGGGAAGGGGTCTGGCCTCCTGCACGTAGCTGTGCACGTGAGTTCACCAAGGCGAATTCCACACGGAGGAGGCAGCTCTTTCATCTTTTTCCTGAGCACGCAACTCCCTAGCTATGCCCATGCTGTGTGGAAGGAGAGAGAGATATTATGATGAAGATAGCTTATTATTTACTGATCAAGAGCACTTAAGAAAGCCAGGGGTTGGTGCAAACAAATTTTTTTTTTTTTTTACATTTCCCTTTTGGTTAAAAAACCAGGCCATGCCAAATGCACGTGAGATGAGTACAGTATAAGGGACCACTTCTTTAATGTTTATTTCCCTGTCTATGTTTTCTTGTTCTGTATTCCTTTCTCTTTTCCGCTTTTCCTCTTGGGTCCTACCCTGTCGATTGTAGTTTATTTCCATCCATTTTTCTTCCTTCCCCGGGAAGACACATTGTTCTCTTTGCTGAGTCGCTTCCCTTTCTCTATCATGAGACCCGTGCCCACTTGCTGTAGCCCACCGGAAGTCTCACTTTATCTCAGAAGTCTTTCTGGCGCATGAAAAGGCTAGGAATCATCTTCCCAGGACTTATACAATAATTTCTGATCAGTTCCTCTTTGGTCTCCCTCCCCAGTAAACTGTGAGTGAATGAGGCAGGTATAATATCATATTCTTCTCTGATTTCTCAAGCACCATCAGCAGTGCCCACAAAGTAAGCACTCGAGGAAGGTTTGTTAAGTTGAAGTACCAAGAGAACATTGTTCACCAATTTCCTTGTCAATAAAATATAAATATGCATTCACCTCACAAGGTTGTTCAAATGAGACTTACACATATAACACACATGAGGGGCAAAACACATTGTCTGACCGAACGGGCACTAACGATCGCTTTTACATCCTCTGTCCCCATTCTTCTGTACCTTTCCTGGTTACTTGGTGGCCAGAGGTTTAGACTGGAGTTGGAGTATAATGAAAAGAGAGGCCAGAGCAAACTTTGCTATTTGATCCAAAGTTTATAACACCACATGCATTTATGTTAGAAATTATATGGAGTGATCTATATATTTTTGTCTAAAAAAATGAAAATTCAGAAAGAGAGCAAACTATAAAAGGCAAAAACTTTGAAATCCGTGGTTTTTTAGTCTTTCATAAAATGCTCCATTGGAAAAAAAATACTATTTTCTAGATCGTTTTATATCTATTTTCTCCTATATCTATATTGCTAAATATTAAAAATGCTTTATTATGAATAATACACGGTAGGTTATCTCATTACTAAAAATTTCTTTGGCAGTATTATAACATAATCTTAAAACCAAGATTTTGTCAGAGTTCAAATTTTGGTTTTACACTGTAATATATTACCAGAATAATTGGATATTGTTGTTGACAGTATGTTATGTGTGATTTTTTTGTAAATTGGGGTGAAGACTGCTTTAAGTGTTTCAGTTTCTGGTGTGTGTATATAGCCACATTAAAAGCTGTTCCTTTTGACATTCTTTCTCAATAAATGTCTCATTATTGCTGTGGAATGGAAATGGAGCCAAATCCTTGTTCTCCAGATGGTTCATAAAGATTTGGAACATTTCATAAATGGAAAAACTGACCGGCTGTAGTGAAGCCTCCTTCCATTCTCATCTCGGTGCTAACGTTACGGAAAAGGAGCCTTTATTCTGACATTTTCCCCCTTTATTTTGCACTTTGTGGAGCCATCTTTATTTCTCTTTAAGTGTTTTTCAATTTATAGAAGTAGATTTGTTTCTTGTTCTTGGTTTTTACATTGTGATTATGGAAAAATTCAAACATCATTCAAATGAAGAGTGTAGCGAAACTGTGTGTACCTACCATTCACTTCAGTGTGATGAGTTCATGACCAATATGGTTTCCTCTAAACTTCCACCTACTTCTCTCAACCCTCTCTCCATGTCTTGTCATTTCATCTATAAACATTTTTGTATGTATCTCTAAAAGACAAACATCTTTTTTTTTAAGTATGTATTTTTTCTTGATTTTTCAGAGAGGAAGAGTGAGGGAAAGAGAGATAGAAACATCAATGATGAGAGAGAATCATTGATTGGCTGTCTCCCTCACACCTCCTACGGGGGATTGGGCCTGCAATCCAGACATGTGCCCTTGACTGAAATTGAACCTGAGACTCTTCAGTCTGCAGGCTGACGCTCTACCCACTGAGCCAAACCAGCTAAGGCTAAAAAACAAATATCCTTTTAAAATCATCACAGTACAGATTAATCCCCTTAATGCCATTAGTCAGTATTTACATTTCTATATTGTTTTCTAATGATCTTTATTTGCATTGTTTCCTGGAACTTCTATTATAATAAAGCACATACATAATTTTAAATTTTCAAATAGTCACATTAAAAAAATAAAAAGTGGGTGAAATTAATTTTAATACGGTGTTATTTAACCCCAATGTCTATAATATTATCTGGAGACCATGTAAGTGTATTGTTAAAAGTATTAATTACATAAAATAAAATAAATGTTTATTATAACCAATGTATTATCAGTACAAAACATTAATTAATATAATAATTCAATGTAAATGGATACACAATTATTAATTAAATATTTTACATTCTTTTTTTTTCTTTCCAAGTTTTCAAAACAAATGCTTGGTTTACAAATATAGCATATAACAATGTGGGGTAGCTGAGTTCAATTGTATAATCAACAGAGCAACTCCAGATTTCTTGTTTTACAAAGTAATAAAATAGATGGCTTTATATTTTCTGAAGTCTTCCTTCTCTACACCCTGCCCATTTTATTTATTTTTTTAAATTTATTTTTTCCCTTTTTGACATTATCATCTCTGTAGCAGTTAGTTTGAATTCTGTTCCTAATAGTTGTTCAGAGTGAGGGAAGTTATCTTGGGAGGGTATGTACCACCAGTCTGTTAGTTTTAGGAGGTTTTTGGGTCCAGAGTCAGACTACCATCAGAATTTCTCAAAGTCCTCTTGCTCCCGCCTGCAAATTGCAGCCTCAGTATCCTCTCCCAGTTACTATTTCTTTGCTCAAAATGACCCATTAGATTCCAGTTGTACCTGGTGGCATTTTGACAGATTCCTTGCCTTCTCTTTTGCTTCCTTTTGCATAGTCACTGATACTCTATATCTTAGATCTATTGCTAGTTAGTTGCTTTCTATTGTATTTTTGTATCTATGATAATTCCTTGTCACCTAGGTCTGTTGTAGATGTTGACTATGGAATTTTTTTCTATCATATTCATTTTGATTCTGGAAAGAAAGAAACAACAACAAATTATGCCACTTCTACCATTCTCCCATAATCCTTTTGAAAATATTTTCACTTATTTATATAGAAATATTTTATTAATTTAAGTGTCTGGGTGGTTTTAAACTGAATTTTGTGTACCATTTGTTGACTTGATTGCACTTATTAGGTTTCACACCAAGGCCATCACACATCTTGGTTTTCAGGAGTGTGCTCTAGCAATGGAGATTTGTCATTGAAATAAACCTCACTAAGTAGTATAATATGCGCTGCTATTTAATATAATGTAGTTTGGAAACTACATTAAGAGAAAAATGAAACAGGAATATGAGTTTTTAGAAAGAAGAAACTCACTAATCACTGTAACTTTGGCTCTGTTAGTAAGTGGAAAGGTGAATATACTTTTTAATCTGGTAAATATTGTTAATTACCTCTAGCAATATAGTAAAAATTGAGCAGCCTCTCTGCCACCTTTCCTGCCTCTGTCACAGAAGTACCCGAAAGATCCATTGAGCCAACCTTAGATATTTCATTTTGCTTTGATGTTAGTATCTGATAGATTTAGTAGCATTCTATATAGGTGATAGAATTGCACTGGAGATTAAACAGATGTTCCATATATATTTTATTCTGTAGATGCTTTCTTCTCTTCCTACTAATAAAAGCACATGCAACATATTGCATTCAAATGAGATTCTTTCATGCAGGTATTCAAATAAATATTTTTTAAAAAGAACCACCAAGTTATTTAACTCTACAAATTAGTAGGAAATGTCAAAGTTCACATTTAAAAATTGTTTCTAGCATGAAAGCAATAATTTAAACCAGTGATGGCGAACCTATGACACGCGTGTCAGAGGTGACACGCGAACTCATTTTTTTGGTTGTTTTTTCTTTGTTAAATGGCATTTAAATATATAAAATAAATATAAAAAAATATAAATCTTTGTTTTACTATGGTTGCAAAGATCAAAAAATTTCCATATGTGACACGGCACCAGAGTTAAGTTAGGGTTTTTCAAAATGCTGACACACCGAGCTCAAAAGGTTCGCCATCACTGATTTCGACCATCCAGGAGGTGGTGTCTATCACAGGGTCTTCCTCCTCTGGCCATGGACCTCCTCCCTTTGTACCATGTAAGCATCCTAGAAAGGTGGTTTGGTTTTATCCTCAACCAAAGTCGGCCTCAGACTCTTCGCAAGAATCTTCCCCCTACTTCCGCTCTTCTCTTCCTTTTACTCTCATCTCTCCAGAGTTGCCATTGGGATGCTGCCCTAGTTGCTCCTCCTTAGTTCCTCAACCTTACGGCTAGGATATGATCCCTTGCATCTGACCCACCTTGGTAGGTACATATGCATGTCAAAAGGAGCTCCTCTTAGCTTCCAGGCCATTGAGAATTTAAGACCTTTGATATATACAAGGCTAAAGCTTTAGAGATTTTGCTCCTTCCAATTTATGCATTTGAGTATGAGGTGCTATGGTAGGTGATGGAGGTAATTTTTAAGTTAAATCTTATACATGAGATCAAGTTTATTTTATTATTTTTTGGATGAATCCCTCTTATTTAGAAACCCTGCACCTCTTTGTTCTGATTAAAAGTCACATAGCTTTTCTTCAGCGTATAAAACAAATGCCACCTAAAATATAGTTGTATTTTTAAAATAAATAAGTACTATATTGCCAGCTAGCAGAGACTCAGGGGGCGGGTACACCAGCTTTCGTCCGGATCAAATGCTGCTTCTGCCCTTGGTGTCCTTATGCTCCCTCTTGCCAAAGCTGCCAATTCTTAAATCTCAGCATTTAATGTATGTATTATACATTCCATTGTGTCCTGGTCTTTAGTAGTGTTTGAAGATATAGTACTTGCCATCAGTCCTTTGAGATAACTACTGAGACTGGCTCTTTTCACAATGATTATGGTTTTCTGAGGTTTTTTAATTTTCTGGATCCTGAAGATATGGTTGCTACTGAAAATGTGTGTGTACATGATATATTAATGGGCTTAAGTTCTATTATTTTTTTCTATAGGATCAACTACAGAATGTTCTTACACATAAGTTTACAATAAGAGATTTCATAATGGAAGGCAGGCCCCTCTCTATGCTGGGACGTATATGGCTGTGCAACTTTCCAGAGGCATCTATGTGTCTGCCCAGTACATCAACTCCATACTTGGGTTCATAGGGTTTGAGTATTTCTGCATTGCTGCTGCTGTAACCATTTCCTATGGGTGGTCAAATACATGCTCTGGGGTTCAGATCATCTGGAGCCAGCCGCCTGTGCAATGTCTGGGCAGCCCAATGAGGTAAAGAGCCACACTTGCCCCCACCCCACCCCAAAGCCATCCCTCTGGCCACACAACTTGCACTTGCTGTGGGGCCCAATGTCCCCATACTCTGCCCCACCACCTGTGCAGGCCCAGCTTTTTCAAGGTCAAGTTTCTTTAGATAGGACAATTTTTAGCACTTTTCTGCATCATTGTATTTAACGGTGGAGTGTAGGCAATCAGCTGCCTCCTTTTTTCTCTCCCTTAATTTTTGACTCATAAGTTTCCCTGCTATTTCTTGTGCTGGATTGGAGCTTGAAAAGTTAGTTCTGTTTTTTGCCTTCCAGTGAGCTATTCCAAATTCTTTAAACAGGCACCAGTTTGCAGAATATTCAGCCTTGGGGGAAAAAGTATTCACACGCACAGTGTACTGCTCCAGTGGAATTTCTGGTATTTTATAGTTTATAGTGTAAATGTTTTCTGTCTCCACGTACCTCTAAAGGATGTAGTCATTTTAAAAGTTCGATTTGCTCATGTGGGCCAAGAGGTTTTGTGAGAAGAATTGTAAAGACGCCATTCTTGTCTTATAGGGAGTCGAGAAAGGTAGGAACTGACAGTGAGATTCCGCTGCAGCTGTCAGCTCCCTACCACTGAGAGCAGCAGAGCAAACAGAAAGCGCGTCTGTCCTGTTTCCGTAAGACATGGAAGTTTTGTGTGTTTGCTGTTTGATTTTGTAAATGCTAGTGTGGAGTGGCCAGCAAATGCTGGACTCGGTGACATGAATCTTTACACACAATGCTGAGCCTGTGCGTGTTCCCTACACAGCAATCTCTTTCCAAATCCGCTGAGAATCTAGCTTCTAATGGGATGTCCTGCCAGGAAGGAAGGTGGGAAAGTTTGTGAGTTGGGAGTTCAGTGGGACCTCTGTGAGAGGAGAAGCAGCTAGAGAGAAATAAAGTGGATTTTGTTTTCCTACATCAAGGAATATTGTTTGAAATGCTGATCAGAGTCAGTGTGGCCTCTTGAGAAAGCCACCTCGCACCCCCTCTTACGCCTGTGTTCAGTGTCCCTCTTGGGTGCTACCCCAGCTCGTGTGGCCCTCTGCGTTACGGCACATGAGAAACCGGGTTAAAACCGCCTCCTTAATTGTTGTTCTTTTCTCAGCTCTATGATTTTTGAGGCCAGACAGTGCATCTCATTCATCATTTCATAGCCTAATATAACTTCTTGGTATATATTTATTCAGTTAAATATATAATATAAATTAGCTGCCTATAATTATAAGGAGAGTGACTTAGAACATTACCATTTAATGTCTCCTGAGGTATCGCATAATTATGCTACCAGTAAGATCCCATGCAAGAAGAGATGAAATGGTAATGTCCTAAGTCACCTTGCTTAGGAAATGCTTAATGGTGAGACATAGGAAATGCCACAGTACCACAACAACATGATTGCAAGAACAGAGTTTTGAAAAGGCTGCGTGAAGCACTAGGATTAGAGAAACAGGGATCCGTATCATGAGGCAGTCATTTCCAGAGAGAGTGATTTGGATGAATAGAGGGGCTGTGAAGCAAGTTGCAGTCATACCAGAGCAGACCTGGAACCTGTGTGAGAAGAACCTGGACAACACAGAGGATCCAGGCAGGAGTAGAATTACTTTCTCAGCAGAAAAGTGTTGAGGGCTGTCATCGGTTACTTGGTGAGGCGAAACTGGAGCCTGATAAACCTCACACTGAATCAATTCTCTTTATTTGCGTATATACAGGCATAAGAAAGCCAGTGTGTGGTTCTTGTTAATGAGTGTTAGTTCACTGTAGACCAGCGGTTCTCAACCTGTGGGTCGCGACCCCTTTGGCGGTCGAACGGCACTTTCACAGGGGTCGCCTAAGACCATCCTGCATATCAGATATTTACATTATGATTCATAACAGTAGCAACATTACAGTTATGAAGTAGCAACGAAAATAATGTTATGGTTGAGTCACAACATGAGGAACTGTATTTAAAGGGCCAGAAGGTTGAGAACCGCTGGGAGTCTAGACAAATCCTGCTGTTGCCTTCCTGAAGCCCCAGGTTAAAGAACCGCTGTACTTGTTATAGGTGGACCGGGCTCAGGGGATGGCTGAAGTCAGAATTCAATGTTCCCAGAATGCATAATTCCTGAATCAGTCTACTTAAAATATTGAGCCTAAAAAGGCTTCTTTCTTTGTTCTGAAGGCCCTTTTTATAGTCTGCTTCTTCCACAACGTTGATGCAGTTTTTAATCTCCCTTCCCATATCCAATCCCCTGCAAGCTGATGTGATTGAAGAGAAGTGAGATACATTAAAAAATGGATTTCTGTAGAGGTGATTTAAAATTATTTTAATCATTAGCAGCAGCAAAAAATTAAAATGAGATAAAGTTGCTAAAACTAATACAATTTTTTAAAAAATCTTAGAGTACAAAAGCTCAGCTCTGTTTAGATTATGATTTAAATATATTTGGGTAATTGTTGAAACATGAAATGTCTGCATACATGCTATCTTTCTTTTTAGTAATTTGTATTTTTAAATCTATGTCGCTTTAATATTCAAGTACCACAAATTTTATAATGGAAAAGAAAAGCCCTCTGCCCTACCTCATCACCACGGACTCAAATTCTTTTAATTTATCCTGTCATTTATATTCATATTTTAAAATTAGACATATCTCTTTATTTAACAATTTCTGTTAACCTTACATTATGGAAGATTTAATCTTAGCAGTCTTATATCACACATCCCCTTTTTCCTTCTTCCATTTTCCCAGTAAAAATAGACCATAATTTGGTTAAATCAGTACTGGGTGTCTGCTTAATGTGATTATGTAAGTGAGTTTATTGCTTAGCCAGATATTGTTCTCTGATTACGCTTCATTTCCTGTTAGACTTCTTTGTTCTAATAGCAGGTATTTTCCTTCCTCTTCTGGCTCACGTAGTTGCTGTGCTCTTATCACTTTATAATTAAGTATATTCCAAAAGTCTCCAACGGATTGTAAATCCTTCCGCCTGGCATTTTACAAATGGCCGCCTATGAGGTGTTTCCTGGGTTTCTTTCTGGTCTGGAGTTCTCAGTCCTGTCCAGACCAGGGTGATGCTCTTTGACCTGCACTGTCAACCTTTGCTGCCCCCTGCTCACTCCTCCAGCCACTTTGCAATCATTTAAATAAATAAATTGAGACGATAATTCCAGTTAAAGTAACAGGCACAATTCCTAGGTAGGGCCCCAAAGATTTCACAGCCTGAACTACCCAGAGCATGTGATGGTGATATCACTCCCATGATTGTTAATGCTTTACTATATGGCAGACTTGACCTTTGAAGGGGAGACTTTAAAAGCAAAGAATTTTCTCCAGTTGCTGTCAGAAGAGGAGGGCAGAGGGAAAATCAGATTCTAAGCACAGGATTTGATGGGCCTCTGTTGGCTTGAAGACGGGGGAGAGGGGAGTTAAATGATAAGGAATACAGGTGTTGTCTAGGAGCCAAAAGGGGACCCCAGCTCACTGCCAGCCAGGAAATGGGACTCTCAGACCTATAGTCACGAGGAACTGAATTCTTCCAATAACCCTAGAGAGTGGGATATTCCCTGGGTTCCAGATGAAAGCCCACAGGTCAGCTCCTCGGCTTTAGGCCTTCCGGACCTGAACAGAGGACTTAGTGAAGCCCACCTGAGCTTAAGCCTGACTTAAAGAATTATGAAATAATAGTTTATTGTGATTTGTTATGTTGCAGTAGAAAACTAATATTATTTTAAGAACTTCATTGAACAGATAACCAAGAAACTAAGAGCATAACTACTTAGCATTAGAAAGGAAATTATTAGAACATATTAATTTTTATTAGCATTAGAATGTACTAAACACAGGGTGGGGCAAATGTAGGTTTAGAGCTGTGAGAACATGAAACAGAGTTTATTCTTGTATTATTATTTACTAATTATTGTATTATTTTCCCTACAATGGTAAACCTACTTTTGCCCCACCCTGAATATCTACAACATGGATAAATCTTGGATGAATCTGTTGATCCAAAGAAACCAAAATTAAAAGAAGTTATATTCTATGATCACATTTATATAAGTTCAAATAGGAAAAACTAATTCATGGTGATAGAAATCAAGAAATGCTGCCTCTGAGGGAGAGATTGGATTGGCTAGAAAGGGTTGTGAGAAATCTTTCTGGGGTGATGGAAATATTTAACGTCTTGTTTTGCTAGTGGTTTCTGGATGGATCTAATTGTGAAAACTCGTAGAAGGAATACTTACCATGCACATGTTTCTACATCATTAATATACTTCGGTACAAATAAATTAAAATGTAAAGTAAGTGAATTTCTCGGTCATCCGCCAAGGTTGAAGTGACCACTGGCACCTCTGAATTGCAGGGAACATGCGAAGGGTTCCTCAGGCAGTGAAGCAGGAGCTGCCTTGTGACATTTCACCTGTTTTGAACATCTATGTCTTATCTAGCCACTCAGTTTTTAATGTGTTTATTTTCTCCCACTTCCCAATGCCAACGAATTTATGAGCTCTTTGGTAGTAAGGTTATCACAGTGCCTACCAGAATGCCTTCCCTAAAATAGGCATTCAATAAATAATTGGTGATTTGGTTAATTTATACCGAAAAATAAGGGGAAAACATATGCTAGAAAAAGGAAGGAAAATAATACCAAATAATAAATTGCATGTATCTAACTTAATTTTCAATAACAGTTACAACCTTGCCTGTTATTCAAATATTCAGCTATTTTTAGAGCTCCAGTATTTAAATACCATGTTCATAATGTGATTACGTGTGTAATCATTGAGTTCCTAGATCTTGTCTCTTAATGCAGTTAGACTCTTGTCTCATCTTCACAAAATAGCTCCCTTTGGGATAACCAATGTAATCTTTCCTTTCTTCCATAAGCAATAACCCAACGTTCCTAACCAGCTTCCTCTCTACCGTTGCTACAAAATAACTGAAATTGTGATTGCCTTCCTCCTTGAAGCACAATCTCTTATTAATTAGATAGTAAGCCTTCTACAGAATTATTAACTTCTGTTAATGACAATGTGCTATCAAGGATTAGATATGATATTTTTGTTTAATAAAGACTTCTAACAAAATAATTTAAACAGCTGTAATTAAAGGAGGGATCCATGAAATGTATCTGTAAATACATATACTACACTTGAAATACAAGATAATAAAAATAGGGCTTAGCCATAGAACAGTATAAATTAATGGAACTACAAGAAACATTAGTAATAATTGACTGTATTAAGCATCAGGGCTCTGTTCCATTTTCTAGTCCACTAATCTATTCAATCTACTTTTAATTAAAACTCACTGCCGCCTGTAATCTTAAACTAATCTTTGAAAATTGAAGACATAAAAAAAAACAGCAAAGAAAGTGGTTTTTGCTGACAGACAATAGAGCACAATCGCTGGACTTTTGGTTTTTCACCTGCTAATTTCGGAAGTCCGGGTCACCCCCGGGGGCTCTCTAATATTTTGTTTCATCCTCTAATGAGGGGCTGTGTCTCTCCACAGTGGTCTCTGTAATTTAGCTTTGGCTTTATTACTTTCCCTGTCTCAGACGGATGTAACTGCGGATCCAGTAGACGGCCAAATAATATAAATACTGGTCATTCGGATGCCTTACAAACTAATGGTTGATGCTTGAGACATCAAAAGACCTGGATTCTAAATGCCTGCTAGGTCATTGTTCTTAAAAATAAGCCACAGTTGTGCTGACTCAGTATCTTATTTCCTGGGTCAGTCTAGATGCCAGTACCCTGCATACATGACCTATCATTTGCCTCCACAGTCCGTAATTACCTGGAGGTATCTGTGCTCATGCCCTATAGGAGGGAGAATGGATGTAATACAAGATTAGCATTTTTAAAAATGTAAGTTACTATAAGCCCCATACACAGAATAATGTGGCAGATTTCTTAAACATGATGTTGTCTGGTTTTCCCATGAGATGATTCTGAGGATTCAATACAACATAGGTACTTTTTTAAAAAAATAATTTTCGTTGAGTTCCAATTTACACACACAGTATTCATTCTGATGAGGTTTAACAGTCTGTGTGTTTGTCTATGTGAAATTGCCAGAGGAGCCCAATTCCATGGTATGAAACTTCAACAGACTTGGATCCCAAGTGCCTGCCCCTGTCATAACTGTTCTGCACTCCTGGGGTAAAGGTGTGATGCCAGAGGGTAAGCATAAAGATGAACACAATAGATGCTCTATTGTGCTCTATATCCATAGAAATAAGGTTGTGATGGAGTAGCTGAAAACATAATTTTTGTATTAAAAATTCTATAAGAATTTAAGATTTAAATAAAAGAAAAACACCTTTCATGCTAATGCTCACAGTGTTGGGCAAGGTTACCTTTTCCCAGGCAATGTTCACTCCTCCCCTTTGGGGTCATGGGGTGGAAAAGGACAAAGGGCCCTGGGACTCTAAGTCCTTAAAAGAAGGAGGAAGCCACGTGAAAGGGTGTGTTGATTCCTCTTTCCCTTTCATTGCACATTTATTCATTCAGCCACTATTTTTGACCACTGACCATCTTCTGGGCACGGTGCTAAGTGCTGGGAATGTAATGTCACTTTCATAGTCCTTATTGTCTAGTGTATGAGGGAAGGAGAGGATTATTGAGCATTTAATATTTTTCAGGAACTCTTAGATAATTTCTTGTATTATATTGTTTTAATTCTCCCCTCCCCCATAATCATGTGGAGGTAGAGGCTATTGTTACTCAAATAAAATTACTTTAGAAGAAATTAAAGAGTTCTATATAGGAATTTCTAGACTAGGCCACAGTGGGTAAGGAAAATAAAAAATTCTGCCCCAGCTGGTTTGCCTCAGTGGATAGAGCGTTGGCCTGTGGACCCATGGGTCCCGGGTTCAATTCCAGTCAAGGCACTTACCTCTGTTGCAGGCTCCTCCCTGGCCTGGGCCCTGGTCAGGGCACATGCAGGAGGCAACCAATCAATGTGTTTCTCTCACATCGATATTTCTCTGTCTTCCCTCTCTCTTCCACTCTCTTGGAAAATCAATGGAAAATATCCTCAGGAGAGGATTAACAAAAAACAAAACAAAAACAAAAATGCTGACTGGGTGTCATAAAGCTCAGTGAAAAGGGAAGCTAATAGAGGAGTTCCTGGTCAGAAGCCTACAGAGGGGTCCTGTTCTTTTTCAGTGTGGAATCTAATTGCCCTCAGACCTGGGAGCCACCATGACTGGCTAGCTGGGCCATGAAAGCTGGGGATGGTAGGAGCATTTGGAGGTGCAGAGGACCTAGGTTTCTAGTATCTTGGGTTCAACGCTGAAGCCTTTTCCCGTAGAAAATTATTACATGTCAGTCACTCATTTCTGTGGGGATGGTACACTTCAGATGCATTATGTGTTTAATTGACCTATTAAGGAGTACGTTCCTGATATACATGGTGGGAGTAAAGCATGTTACCTCCAGAATATTAAGTTCATCTTCTCTGTAAGAAACAAATCAGACAGAATCATTGTACATTTAATAAGATTAGTCAACTGTAAATACAACTCACAAAGTCAGTATGTGAATCTTGAATAGCCAGGGTCACTGAACAGGATTAAACAAGAATGGCTCTAGTAACATATACAAGTTGTAGGCGATTGAATGTGTTTTATTCTGCCTTAAAAAAAAGAGGGAGGGAAAAAGAAAAACATGTAAAGCAAAAGGAAGAACAAAAGAAAGGAAGAAAGAATGAGTGGCAATGGAAGGAAACTTGCCAACGTGGATATTAGAAAAGGGGGAGAAAAAATAATAAGACCCATCGATTGTGAGTCACCAGCAGTAACTAGGTGATAGAAAGTTCTGTTTCTTCTATGTTATACTTTGTCCTCTCCATATGATAAATTAATTCTAATAGTGGCTGTGGATTCATCAGCTTAATAAGATGTGGTAGCCTTCACCTTTAAGTTCAGCCAGCTTCCTACCTTGGTTCTGTTTCCACTGTCTTATGTACCTTAGTTTACCCTGATTTCTTTGCTGAATTAAATTGTGACTAGTAGGATTATTGTGAGTGATAATTACATTTCTCGTTGTAACTTGTTAAGTTTATTCTTTGTGAGTTTGGTAGTTGTGAATCATCTCTTAGTAGTAACCAACATTGTGTTACTGCTGAGCCAACAGGCTAGGGCCAAACTCCAGACTATGATGATCTGACCAGTGTCCTGCTCCCAGGTGTCCAGTCTATTAGCTTCATAGCATTTTGATTACAATCCATATATTTGCATCACAGCTTATTAGCATGATTGTAGTTATTAACATCATAAACATGAAAGGTTAACATTAACTAAGAGTCCAATGTCTGAGGTACTCTGTATTGTATTTTATCTATTTTCTTAATTGTTATTCATAGCAACTTTTAACAGTAGTACCATAATCTTCAAAGAGTGGTCTTCTAAGCTAGGATGTTATTTTCATCAACCAAGTTTCAGAATCCATACGGAGCCACAGGGGCAGAAAAGATGCCCGCCTTGGTAACCTGACCAGCAAAATGGCCCTATCAATGTGTTGCTAGATGTCACTTCTAGATTTCTCTCACACCTAACAGGCCAGAATTATTTCCTTCTTTAAAGAAGAGAATAAATCCCGGAATGTTAAAGTGCTAAATTGAACTTGCTTATGTATAAAAATCTAATTATTGATAGAGCTGGGTTTTTTGCCCAGGTCTGCTTATTTCCTCTGAGATGTGTTTACTCTCTAACTTTTGGTAGACAAGGTATTAGTTTTGTATACAGCTAACTAACTAATTAGCTAACTAGATAAGCATGAGCTCCTAAACCATTAAACATAGCGAAGTCTGCCTGTGGGAAACTTGGAGATCTGAGTTTGGTTGTAAATTCTGAATATACCACCTACAACTTAAATATTTGCACATGTAGGAAGTGAATCATGACTGTGGGAAAGTTTCCCTCCATTTACTTTTTGGATTATATCAACTTAACCTGAAAACTCTTCTGGCTTCCTCATACCCTCATCCATCCGCACCCTGGATAACCTGAAGTTCTTCCTCTACAAATAAAGGAATGAAGTGTCTGAGAGCCTACACTGGGAGTTGGGCTGCTCACAGAGAAAGGTTGGAAGAAAAGAAGATAGAGAAGACAAACCTGATTAACTAAACATCATAACCTAAACAGAATTATGGAGAGACTGAGGCAGATTCCTATAAGTAGTCAAAGAGTAATGTTTAAGAGTTGGAAAAGTAGAATCCATGTAAATGACTATTGATGTGCCAAATAAACCTGATCCAAAATCAATCTAGAATGCTAGATCTCTGCCAGATCACAGGTTTGATGTTCTTGTAAACCACAAAAATATCTCACTATAATGAAGGGAATGGAAACAGTGGTCCCTGTGCCAGCTTCCACACATTTTCTACTTCATACTCAGGTTTCTCTTGACTAAAAAGCAAAGACTTTTAGTCACAAGACTTACTGAAATGCAGAAGTCTATTGGATTTAGGTATTTAAAGAGTCCAGCTGAATCAACAGGTCAGTGAATGGGCTCTGAGTAAGAGTAGAGGCCCAGGCATTTCCTCATAGCCAGGAATCACTTGAGTTCCTCATTAGAACCTGCCATTAGTATCCACTTACTGTTTCCCAAGGTTCTCTACGTGAGCACAATCCTATTGGATAAGAGAGCAATTCCTAATAAAAAGGTGAATTGCCCTACATATAGGAAATTGATGCAAAATTAGAATCTCCTGTAAGATAGAAATAATTGCAAATGTCTTTTTCTTTAAGCCTTATGTTGTGAATCTAAAAGAATTATGGATTTCCTTTGACTGGATCCTTCAGCAATATCCAAACAAAGTTAGGTAACATTAAACATTACGTTAAAATATTAGAAACCCTGTGTTTGGCAAGGCTAAATATTTGAACTTGCTCTAAATAGCAGGGACTAGTTTGATCCACTC
>NW_005871127.1:1955257-2006430 GCF_000147115.1 Myotis lucifugus
ACCCCCAGTCCTTCACCACCTTATTGTCTGTGTCCATGTACTAAGCACATAAGTATACAGGTTATTTGGTTTATCTCACTTATTTGTGGAATCTAATGAACAAAATGAATTTATCAACAAAATAAGACCCGGAGCATGATGGCGTGGAACAGACTGACATATCTCGGTGTGTGTGTGGGGGGGTGAGGGCGGTGAGAAGAGAGAAGCAGATCATTTTTCAAAAGCTATCCACTTAGATCTTTTTATATAATTGATCACAATGGACAAGCCTCAGAGAATTAAGACTCTCCTAAAGTCTTTGCAATCGTGGAATATGAAACCCCTTATCTGAGACCACCTCTCTCCCATGCTATTTCCCCTTCCCTGAATCACGTACCTAAGTAATCCTCCCTGAAGGAACTTGAGGAACTGTTGATTTCCTCCTAAAATTCATCAAGAACTATGATACTGGTTTTAGTTGTTTGCATTTTTCCAGAGCTTAAGAAGCATTTCTAGCTAATACTTCTAGAAATCACATTAATTCCCATAGGAAACTAAAGCATCATTAACTAAAGTAATGTACTTGTATACCAAATAATAAGATCATGGCATAAAACTGATAGATATGATTATTAAGAGCTTAGCATAAGTATCTATGAAATTAGATACCTTTAGCTATATGATTTATACCTTTGAATTCAGCACTATTTAAAAAACCCTAAAATGACTTATTAACTATGGCAGGGTAAATTCACATAAATATCTAATCAGAAATGTGTGATGTGTTAGCTACAAAAAAATGAAATAAAAATTCTAGGAAGCAACGTAGAAAAATCTTAACTTTTCTACTTCTGATTTCCATACTCCCTTTATAGTCCTATTTGTGGTTTAGTTCATGTAACTGTTGTATTCCCTTAGCATTTAACATTTTAGATTTTTTTTGCTTTTACACTGAGCCCTTTGGGTGGCTTGGCACACACTTCTTTGAGGTTTTATCCTATAATTGAACCTGTGATAAGCAAAGAAAAACATACTCCTTTCTTCAGTAGGTCTGTAAAGATTAGGCACTTCCTATCTGGATTAGCAGTTAGAGCCAAGATTACTTTGAAAGTGATCAATTGGTCATTCTATGCAGAAATACGAAATGTGTACTAGTATGTTGACCAGCCTCTTCTCTCAATGCCTCCCAAAATTTCTGTAACTGGATTCTTTAGAACAGGGAGTTTCTCTCTCATGCAGGTAAACGGTACACACATGTACAGGCTGCAAAAGAAAATAATGGGGGTAAAGTTCACAATAGTTAGATGTGTAAGCAGGGTCACAGAGGCTGGGAATACAGGCTGTCTTCATGGGCTCCCTATTTCTGCTGACTCAAGTCTAAGAAAAACAAAGGGTCAGGTGTGAGTAACCAAACACAGTGTTCTCTTGTGGGTCTCTGTGTGTGTGTGTGTGTGTGTGTGTGTGTGTGTGTGTGTGTGTGTGTGTGTGTGTTTAACCATATTATGAGAGACCTTTTCTGGTATTGCCTTCATTCAATAAAGATAACAATTATAAAATTTATGAGAAAGAAATAATACTTTACATTCATTTAACCCAACCTCTGTGGTAGGTACAGAAATAAGCAAGGAACTAAAATTGTAGTTGAGGGAAATGGCACAATTCACTTATAGAATATAAAGTGAAATGTGCCCTAACTGGTTTGGCTCAGTGGATAGAGTGTCAGCCTGTGGACTCAAGCGTCCCAGGTTTGATTCTGGCCAAGGGCATGTACCTTGGTTGTGGGCACATCCCCAGTAGGGAGTGTGCAGGAGGCAGCTGATCGATGTTTCTCTCTCATGGATGTTTCTAACTCTCTATCCCTCTCCCTTCCTCTCTGTAAAAAGTCAATAAAATGCATTTTTTTAAAATAAAGTGAAATGTGACAGATATTGTAAGATAGTGAAAAGTGCTGTGAAATACACAAAAAGTGGCCCAGGTTAATTCTACTTGAGTAGATCAGATACATTGCCTAGGACTTAACAAATGGGTAGTTTTCACATGCATTGATCTTAACAACAGATATACTACAAGCAACATCTTTGGTTGTTGCTTTTAGATCTCACATTTAATTGAGATTGTAGAGAAGATGGGACTAATTCTGACATGAGTCTGTGTGTTTCCACTAAATTCTTTAATTTGAACCTTAATGTCTTTCACAATTTGACTACCTGCCACATGCTCTTCATCACTCTTCTACTATGTCCTATACTCCAGACCTTCTAAACTTTTTTACAAATTCTCTAATTAGCCAGGCTTTTTCATGCTTTCTCACCTTTGTACCCACTGATCCTTCTACCTAGAATGCCCTTCTCTTATGAGTATATGTATATTGTTTCTTATGGCTCAGTTGGTTGGAGCATCATCCCATTCACCAAAAGGGTGCAGGTTCATTCCTGGTCAGGGCACGTATAAGAGGCAACTAATCAATGTATCTCACTCACATCGATGTTTTTCTCTCTCCTCCCTCCTTCCTCTCTAAAGTCAATAAACATATCCCGAGATGAGGATTTTAAAAAATCAAAACTCAATATATATGGAAAGCCGTCAGTGACCTACTTCAGTGATAGTTGCCAGTTGCTCTAATCTTGCTGAACCCCAAACCACTTAGGTTGATGTCATTTTGCATTTATTGTATTATTATGTGGTCTGGCTACTCATGATACTGTGGTCTTTGTTTATCCTCATGTTTTCCAGTAGTTCCTAAATCTATCTGATGCATGAATGAATGAAGACCAATATCTTCCATTAAGTCTGTCAGTCATGATGTTACCAGCTATGAATTCCTGGTGAACTTGTATCTTATAAAGTTCTGAAAATGAGCCTTTCAAGTGAATTCTAAACATTAGCTAGCCTTTAACATTTGGAAAATTTTAATAGAATTGTCCTTTACAAATGCATAAATGTAAGTATTTGTCACGTGTCTTCTCTGCTCCAGGTCTTCCCAGGCTTCCTATTTTGCCGTCACTAAGCACCACTCACCTCAACGTCTTTGGGTTCAGAGGAAACCTTGAACTTTGAAATCATTTTGTCTGAATCTGAATCCTACTTTCGGTCTGTAAACAGGTGGCTTGACCTCTCTGAGTTTCAGTGCTTACTTTGTGAAATGGAGATAATGTCGAGTTGCTTCTAGAACTGCTGTGAGGAAAGTCCCTGGCAGAGAAACGGTCCTTTTTTAATCTTCCTCCCCAAACAAATGTTGAGAAGGAGAAAGGTCAAATCATTAATGAATAACTAACTCTGAGGGGAGTCAACATGTGATTTTCATATATGGTCTTATATGTCTTTCTGTATATTTACATTTACCTACAATGACTATACATTTTTAATTTCTTCTGTGATATTTACCGGTAGGTTCCCTCTTTGATTTGAAACTTTTATTCTGGTCTTATATAACCCATGTACTGATTTCTCACATTTACTTTACATACTTTTTTTTAATGAAAACTTGTTCAATCCTGTTCTGATCCCACTGAAAAGAAATCTTTTCATAACCAAGAGGTAAAGTCATCTTCACAGTAAAGGGCTTGTGGCTTTTTGTTTTGTACAGTAAGTCTGATTCTCATCATTGATGAGGACCATGGCAGTTTTATTTTGAGCAGTAAATTACCAGGGCTCATCAGTATCAGCATTTTCCTGGTGATCCTATCAGAGGCTGCTTGGAACAGGTCACATTGGAAAGAACATTGATTTTGGCCCCAGAACTTAGAGTTTATTGGAGCTATACATCTGGCTGCCACAAAAGACCTAATCTTACTTACTTTTCTCTCCCTGATGGTATTTATGGTACATTATGCATATTTTTATATTCATAAAACCCTCATAAGCTAATTGCTCTACGAAAGCAGTTTTCTGCGAGGCAGGGTCTTTGTCCAGGTGGGTTTAGCTCTCACATAATTGTTCTTTGTCCCCTAATGTGTCTGGGCCTTTCTGGTTTACAAAGCTTTCCTGTATCTCCTTGCTCCTTGCTATGAACCCGTAAGGGACTCAGGCCTCCTACTGACCCCCTTTGCGAAGTGAAGAAATACGACTTCACAATCATTCATAATGAAAAGTAGTAGGAATGGAATCTCGTTATTTTATTATTACAGATTTCAAGCCTAGTGCCTTTCCTACTGTCCATACTGCCTCCCTGACCATTTACCATGCCCATAACTGTCATGTTAATAATTATCACCCTCACCTAACCAGTCTGGCAGACCCAATCGCGAAGGCCTGACCTATGTTCTTCCTGCTTGTATACCTAGCCTTTATACTGTGTGGTCTAGTACATTTTCTGTTTTACCTCAAACCCAAAGACACTGGCAGAAGACATTAGATAAGGAAGAGAAAATCCCAGATCAGGTCAAGATAGGTGTCTAGCATGTGCAGTTAGAGAAGAGAACATAAGTGTTCAAATAGCCCAAGATAGATGTGTGTGTTTGTGTGAACTTAAACATAGATTCCTTCCTGAATTATAAGGTCCAAGGGCTCAAGGATGGCATCTTATTAATCACTGTTTCTCCCACAATGCATTACGTAGTAAGCACTCAACAATTATTTCTTGAATAGATAAATGACTATCTTATAAGAACTAATGAGAAATGATAGTTCTCAATTTATTTGAAAATTCTAATATGGGACACGGAATTAAGGCCTGAGCTGCAGTGTTTATGTAAATACAGATTTTTAAGTTTGATCTTTAGGGTTTGGTTGTACAATGTAGATTATCAGATAAATTTGACAAGAGGTCCTATATCAGAGCACATCAAGAATGTTAGATTAAATTCATTATGGGCCAGGATTTCTTTAAATTTTCAGGCAGAATGATATTTATGCTATCAAGATAGAACTGGCACGTGGCAGTTCTACCAGTGCAGAGGAAATTAATTGGTTACTTAGATAATTTAATGCGTGTGTGCCTTTTAAATGTAATAAAAGCAGAGTGAGAGAGCCATGGTGAGGAGGAGTGAGCTGTCTCTAGGATTCATTCTGGGAACATTCCTGTAACGCCAGGCAGAGTTGGCCACAGTCCATGCCTTTGTGCCCTGTTGTAGGACTGTCATTGCCTTCCTGGCATTCACAGCTCTTCCATTCTAGAGTAGACAATGAGGCAACAGGCAAATTGTTATGATCCCTAGATGGGCTGTTAGGGACAGAGAAGAACCGTGTGGAAAGGGTTCGAATGCTGTAGTCAACTAGACCTCGGGTAAAATTCTGGATCTGGACAAAGTAACATCCAGCAAAGTAAAGCTCCCGCCCCGCACTTCTTCTATCCCTGACTAACTTTTTCTCAACCTTTGGATTCAGCTGAGATCACAACCTTGAAAGCGTTAGTACTTCCAAAACGGGACTCCTGCCATTTCTCCCCACCTTCCATTCCCAATGGCCTCAACACTTGCTTCCCTAATTAGACAAACAATCTACTTTTCACCCAGTTTCTAAGGCAAAAATACTGTGTAAACTTATTGCTTTCTTTGTTCAAACATCACAATGCATCAATCTTTCCTGCCAGCACTATCTTTGATATAAATCTTGATATATATCAGTTATTATAACACCCAACATTGGCACCTTAGTCCATATCCCCATCATTGCCTCCTGTCTACCCTCCCAGCAACCATTCCTGCCATAAGACATCTGTACTTCATATGACAGTTAAAGATACCACTTAAAATATAAATATTTGTTTTGCCCATTGAGCTGTTGGCGGCCTTGGAATTGTCACATATGGCCTTTATTACATTGAGGTATGTTCCCTCTATTCCCATGAGGCTGAGAACTTCTATCATAAGTTGGTGCTGATGTCAAATGCTTTCTCTGCATTCTCTGCATCCATTAATATGATTGTGTAGTTTTTAGACTGCATTTTGTTTATGTGGTGTAACTCATTTCATCACTTGCAGGTATTGTACCACCCTTGCATTCCTGGAATAAATGCCACTCCATCATGATGTATGATATTTTTAATGTCCTTCTAGAGCCAGTTTGCAATATTTCATTGAGGATTTTAGCATCTATGTTCATCATGGATATTGGTTTATAACTTGCTTTGTAGTGTCTTTATCGGGTATAGAGTAATACTGGCCTCATAGGATGAGTTTGGGAGCCTTCCCACCTCTGAATTTTTTTGGAATAGTCCTGACTAGCTTCTGGGGTCACACATAGCACAGGGGACTATGCCCTGAGATTATACACTCTCTTTCTAAAAGGGTTTCTTTGTTCACACCTGATCTCTCATCCATCTGAGATAACAAAAATGATATTTCTGGTTAAAACAAATAAAAATATTTGAGCTGAAACATATTTTTAGGAAGATTCCATTTATAGGAATTGTCCAGAAGAGTAAAAGGAGTAGAGATAGAAAGGAGACCAGGGTTTTGAGGGGAAGGGGGAGTGGCGAGTGCATACTTTTGGGGAAGAGTTTCCCTGTGGGGTGATAGGACATCCTGCAACTAGACAGTGGTGATGCTTGCACAGCACCCTGAATATACTCCATGCTCAGGAATGGCACCATTTAAAACGCAAATGAAAACTTTTATTATTAAAATTAATTATACAGTGGGAAAATGAAGGCTAAAAACAGAAAAAATAAAATGATAAAAGTGAAACTCCCCCAAAACCCATATATAAGAAAAATCAAAAGATAATAAATTGAAGCACGCCATGGAGAACATAAAAACAAAATAAAAATGGTAAAGAAAAGGAAAAGATCAAGGCCTGGGAGGATAACAAGTTTTTCCCTTGGGACAGGGCGACCACATTCAATAACAGGCCCTTGAGGTGGGTCCTCCACAGGCAGCTCCTCCTCTGAGGAAGGACCCAGCATGGGCTCCAGGGAGGGTTCTTCATCCATCAGTGGTGGGGCCTGACTTTCATCTGGGGCCGGCCCTGGCTCCTCAGTTAGAGCTGGAGAATCTGCTGGAGGTGCCAGGAGCTCTAGAGATGGAGAGGCCTCCAGATCTGCTTCCTGCTCTTCAGGTTGAACTTCATATGTAACAGGAGGAGCTGCCTCTGCCTCCTGGGCTGGTGCTGGAGTTGGGAGAGGAGAAAAGATCACCCAGGTGCCTGCATTTCCATCCGCCCCCCAAAGAGAACACAGGCCCAGCCCAGGACCCACCACAGCACATCCTCCCACCCGCAGTCCAGCAGATGGGTGGTGTGAGGCCAGTCTTTGCTCCTGGCCAGCTCTGGGGGTGCTCCCTGTGTGTCTGGCAACAATCCCTCCCCATAAGCTCACATGGACCTCTCCCACCCTTCCCTCTCCCACACCTCCCCACCTACTCACCCTTGGGCTCTGCCTCCAGGGGCTCCAGGTCTTCCCGCCTGGTGTTACTAATATGGCCATGGCGCTCCAGGACCTTGTTGAAAATTGCCCTGCTGGTGTTGGGACTGAGCGGCTTCGAAGTTGGAGGCTTGTTGGGCCTGGGCGGCTTTGGTGGATGAGGCCTAGGGAGCCTGGGCGGCTTTGGTGGAGGAGGCTCTAGTTGTCCATCCACGGGCCCTGGCTCGCCAGACCCCCGGGTGGCCACACACACTTCAGGCCGGTTCTGGCCCTCAGTTGTGTGGCTCACCGGGCCCTCACTGCTGCCCAAGGCACTGGGGGCTTCCTCGACCACCTGCTGCTCCGTCTTATCGTAGGTTGAACTCTGCAATGACAGTGACCATCAGCCACTGGGGAATCCTCAATCCTGGCCCCACTGACTGCTGCTTCTGCCCACTGCACCTTCTGCTCTGCATTAGGCCCATCCCTGTGCCTGCTCCAGGCAGACAAGCCTCACATGAACCCCCATCTCACACACACACACACACACACACACACACACACACACACAGTGAGGGATATAAGGCTGCTCAGTAGGATCAGAGTGGTGGCCTGGCTCCAACAAACCCTCCCTGTGTTACCTCCACATCCCGCTGCTGGGAAAAAGGCCACAGGCGTCGTCTGGGCCTAGCGCTTATCCAGCGGCGGGCACGTCTAAACACACTCTCATCGCTGCCTCTCTTGAGGCCTCGGCGTCGGTACACGGGGAGACAACAGGAAAACATGCTGTCCTCTCCAATGTCTCTGTCCGAGTGAGCCGGGAAGGGGCAGTTATAGAATGGGGCTGCGTGGTTACCAGGGTTCCAGGTTCTGTTGGGCTCCATCGTCAGGAAGTGAGGTCACCTGTGGGTCCCCTACCCTGAGCTTCTCCTCAGACATGAGCAGCGACCTCACTTCCTGACGATGGAGCCCAACAGAAACTGGTAACCAGGCAGCCCCATTCTATAGGGTGTCTCAAAATTCACACAAGATTTGAATTTTGCGTGAGCATTAATAACAACAACAAAAGCCTAATTTTACTTGGTTTATTGAATCAGATTTTAATATCTGTTGCCCTTTGATTTCAATCCCTTCAATTTGATAAGCATTACCAGGTACCAGTTATGGCCCAGGAGCAGGGACAATGAAGACCATTGAAGACCACGGCTTTGCGTATGTGCCAGCAAAGCCGTGGAGGCCATTTACCCGATATGCTATTCCATACATAATGCTATACTGTATACTTTATGAATCAATAACAAATTTACAATTTTTAATTATAAACCTGTGTTTTCTATCAAAACTACTTCTTGCGTGAATTTTGGGACACCCTATATAAAGACACTGAAAATAGAAGTCAGAGTGTGAGAGATTATTGCAACCCCGTATAATTGACAGAGTGAATTATTGAAACAGAATGAAGAACACATATAAAGGAATGAGAGATGGACAACCCTGTAGATTCCAGTATAGAAAACCAAACAAAAGGTAGAGTCAGGCACTTTATAAAAGGGAAAACACTAATAGCTAGTAAAGGAAGGAGAAGGTGTGCCATTCTGTTAGTAATCAGGGAAATGCAAATTAAGGCGGATTTAGCATAGGACAGTTCACCCATAGAACTGGCAAAATTTAAATGTCTAAGGCAGTGGTTCTCAACCTTGGCTGCACATTAGAATCACCTGGGAATCTTTTTAAAATCCTGATTTCTGGGCCTCATCCTCTGGAAATTCTGTTTCTTTGTTATGGGGTGGGGCCACAACATTAGTAACAAAGAAACAGAATTTCCAGAGGATGAGGCCCAGAAATCAGGATTTTAAAAAGATTCCCAGGTGATTCTAATGTGCAGTCACAGTTGGGAACCATTGCTCTAAAGGGCTGGGATCAGATAAAGGCGGGGGCCCTGTGGTTTAGAGCAAGTATTTGAGTATTCTGACAGTAAGGTAATTCACTGAAGAGGTAAAAGCAAGAATGTAATCCTACTAAAGTCTTGAAAAGATTCCTCTGAGTGCTATTATGGGTCCTGGAAGAGAAAACGGTTGACTATATCAAATATTGTTGAGGATGTGGAGCAAGGAGAATTCTTATCCTTTGTAGTGGTCAGTTGATAAAACCAATTTGGGAAAGAATTTGACATTTTCCAGCATATTTGAAAGTGTATATTTCTTATGATCCTGGAATTCCATTCTTGGTTTATACTCTAGAGAAATTCTTACTTTTACCTGAAAACGTACACAAATATTTTCAGAGCAACTCTTATATAACATTCCTAAATGGAAACAACCCAAATGTTCATCTACTATAAATTGAATAAATATATCATGGTATATACATGCATTCTAATAATGTACAACAAGCAAAATGAACAAAGTACAGCAGACACCAATGTAGAACATTCTGTCAACATAATATTGAGTGAAAGAAGTAGGTACAGAATATATGCAATGTGATTTCATTTTTATCAAAGTTCTAAGACTGGTAAAGCTCAAACAATGCATTGTTTAAATATGCATGCATAGAAGGAAAGAGAGGAAATAGTTGCCACAGATAGGATTGTGATTAGATCTGGGGAAGGAAGGAAACTTCATTGGGAGGGGCACAAAAGAGGCTTCTAACCGTGTTCTGTTAATTAACCTGGGTAAGAGTTCCAAGGGTGATTGCTTTATTTTTATTCTTTAAATTATATGTTCTTTGTATATGATATGCTTCTTTGTATATGATATATTTTATAAGAAAAAAGGGGGTTTTATGGATCAGTTTTTTTGATGGAGTGTACCCAATATTTTCTTATTATCTGAAAACAATTTTTAAAAAGATTCTGTTATTAAGATCTAGGGTTATTCTCATTGAAAATTTAAAAACCATAAAACATATAATGAAAAATGTAGAAATGGCCAATATCTGAGTTGTGAGTTATGTATATTTTATACAAAATAATCAATATGAATCCATGCAAATATTTCTATTATAGTTTTGAGATTTTTTTGTGTGCCAGAATAGAATACTTTTCTCTTTTTTTAGAATACTTTTCTATTGATATTATTCACAAGAATGTACTCTACAAGGATCTAAAAACTAAACACTTATCTTCATATTACATAATTATAGCAGTTAAAATAATATCTACTATTACCCTGGAAGTGATTAATTTAACTGAACTTTTTATTTTATTTGATATTCATAAATTTATTATTTAAATGTTATATAGTGAATGATAATAAAACAAACCAAGCACTCCTTCCATCTGTACAGAACATTATTGTGTACTACAAAGCACTCTCATGAGGTGGTAACAAGTAACATTTATTGAGGAGCATACGAGGTATTGTTTAAGTCTCACAAGTACCATAGAAGGCACATATGATAATGATGATGATGATGATGATGATGATGATGATGATGATGCTGCTGCTGCTGCTGCTGCTGCTGCTGCTGATGCTGATGATGGTGATGATGTTTCAGTATGGAAACATTATGTTCCAGTATTACCATTTGGGGGAAAATCAAGACTGAAAGAAATTAAATAACTTCCCAACTCAGACAGAGAAAGACAAATACTGTATGATGTCACTTACATTTATATGTGGAATCTAAAAAAGGCAAACTCAGAGAAACAGATAGTATAGTAGTGGTTACCAGGGGCAGGGGGGTAGGTGGGTAGAGGAAATAGGAGATATTGGTCAAAGGTTAACAATCCAGCTTTAAGATGAACACATTTGGGGATATAATATTTGGCATGATGATTATAGTTTGTAATACTGTATCATATTCTTTAATGTGCTAAGAGAGTAGATCTTTATGTTCTCACCACAGCAAGGAAACAGTAACTCTTCACAGGATGAGGATGGGAGTTAATGCTGCAGTGGTGAGCCTTTGGCAGTTTATAAATGTGTGAAATCAACACGTTGTACACAGTGTTGGGTGTCACATTTACACAATACTGGGTGTCAGTCATATCTCAATAAAGCTGGGAGAAAAAGAAAATTAAGTAACTTTCCTAAGGTACTTAAGAACCAGGTAGGACCTGTACTTTGAGGTGATTTCAAATTCTTAGGCTGTCTCAACCCAGAGGTCCCCTCCCCGCCCCTTTATTTTCATTACTCCAGGAGCTGCAGCCTATTATTTGGGAGCTATCAAAGACTTGTGGTTTTGTTTTATTTTTTTCTTTGTCTGGCAAAGTGTTAACTTTTATTAATGCATGAAATGCTTTTGTGAGTGCACTTGCTCATCCCAACCCTACAGAGCCCATCCTCCTCTCACCTGGACAATCACATTCCAGTGGCCTCCCAAACTCCTGCAAATGTTTGGATCTTCCTCTCCTTCACCCCCTCTATTCTCTCAGTAGCTGGTCTTTATAATTATTCTCAAAGGTAGGTTAAAAAAAAGCCACATTTCACAGGTGGGGAAACCAGTTCTCAATGATGCTATGATTGCCCAGAGTGTTGAAACTGATTTATTTCTTAATGTAAAGTTATTCAAAATATAGGGAAGTTCAATCACAAAATGAAATCTGACCTCCCCCTGCCCCGCCCCCCCCCCCCCCATTAGAGTTAATCTGTCAGATTTCTTTCTCAGCCAGGGGAGGAAAGAGATAAAGGAACTTCACTGCTGTCAGGGACATCCTGGTTTTGCTTTCATCTTAATTAGCGGATCCTTTGCCCTCTTTGGAAAAAGAAACTTTACACCATCCCAGAGGAAGGGATTCTTCCTCCCCAGGTTTCCTGATGTGAAATCCACTCCTCTAATGTTTTTAATGTTTTCCGTCATCAGAGGGTGTGACAATTCTAAACAACCTGTGTGCTCCCACGACTCCAAGAAACAAAGAAAAATAACTTTTTTTCTTAGTTTATTGAAAATGATGACTTCATTACGATTAGATTTTTTCTTCTTTTTTTTACCTCTGATAGTGGAAACAAAACATTTCTCTGTCTGTGAAAGAACTATAGTTCCTTCCAGTGTGTGTTTGAGGTCGGGGATGGGAGGAGGGTTTGGGTGGGAAGGGAAAGAAGATACAGTTGAAAAAAGTAATGGAAAAGAGCAAATTACTGGCATTCCCACGAATGCACTGGAAAAGGGCCTGGCATAATTTTTGTTGAAACATTGAGATGTCCTCTCTTCCTTCGACCTGGAGATCCTGATTGCAGCTTTCATGCTTCCAGGAAGGCATGAAACCACCCAGCGCCGGCACAGAGCTCTCTCCCTAGCTGCACACGCATAAGGTTTCTCTGTGCTTGGAAAACTAAGAAGAGCAGCCCTCGGTTCGCCTGATCAAAGAACTGTTCTATCAGCCTGAGAAAATGCAGAGAAAAATTACTGATAGGTCATTTTCCCAGGGGACTCATTTGAAAACACTTGGCAAGCTTACAAAGAAACTGGAAATAGCCTATGAAGGCAACATGCTATGCAGGTGCCATTGAGTGTTTTAATATTAACAGCGTCTTGGGGAGGATCGCCAAATGGCCGGGACTCAAACTGATTTATCTGCAGTTGATTCTGATGAGCCAGGTACTGGATTTCAGGGACTTAGAAGAGCGGATACAGATTTACAGGCTGCTGAAACCAAATATTTCCTGTAAGGGAATGACATTTTCTCGCAATTTGATGAACACAACTTCCAGAAGTTCATCACAGTATGGTAATAATTTTCAGCAAGGCAACTTGCCAACTTTAGTGATTATTGAAGCGTTTTTGCTTCATTGAATTTTCCCAAAGAAACTTTTAGAGAAAAGAGATGAGATCTTCTTAAAAGTGTGTCGAGTCACCATCATGCATAAAGAAGAAAGGAATTGTTTGAGTCACTACAGTCTTACTAGCATGCATTCATGGCAAGCTGGCTGATGATTGCAAACCTTGTAAGGCACGCTGTATTGGGAATACAGGTGGATGCCCTGAGCTTCCCCTCCCGTCTTCCAAGTGGTACCACTGTTCCAAAGTTGGTGGGTACCCCATTAGTTCTGATAGTAATATTTTTATTAAATTAAATACATTGAATTAACTTGTACATTTTCAAAACATCCACAAATGTTCTAATTTTGGAATTTGACCTTGTCCAGTTGTGTATGTGTTTATGTCTGGGGTCTCTGTTCTGATCCATTAGTGTATCTGATTATACCTATAGTTCTAATTTCTATATTTCCTCCGACTTCTCCACATTTTCTTACATCCCTGGTTTCTATAGTCTTTCAAATTAAGTTAAGGTTATCTTGTTACATTCTATGGAAAATTCTGCTGAGATGTTGGTTGGTGTTGCTTTAAATTTATAGGTTAAGTAAATTAATAGATTAATAGCATCATTAATACTGCATATCTTTCCATCACATTCTTAGTGTTTTTTTTTGCCTGCTTTAGTAAATTAAAGAATTTTTTCTACATATAGACTTTACACCCATTAGCTATATTCCCAAGTAGTTTGTAATTTTCGAGGAAATTTTATATAAAACATGTATTTAATTTTGATTGGTTCTTGATGCATTGGTTCTTGAGGAAAACTCAATATGTATACATATATATACACTAAATGCTGTAATTTACTAAATGAAGGTTTTGGATTGTCTGTGTGGTCTATCATATCATCTGCAAATGAAGAAAAATGGATTTTTTTCTTTCAATTTTTGAACCTCTTCTTACGCTTTACTTTTCTTATTCTGTGTAAGGTCAGTCACTACACGATAAATAGAAGTGAGAATTCTTACTTTGATCCTGACTTCACAGCAAGTGCTTCTGCCATTTCACAATTAAGAGTATCAGTAGAGGTTCTCAAAGTATGGTCAGTAGCCTAGGTCAGCAAGCTCATGTCATCTGGGAACTGGTTAGAAATTCAAATTCTTGAGCCCCACTCCAGACCTAGTGAGTCAGAAACTCTGAGGGAAAGGAGGTGATCCCAGAAATCTGTGTCTGAATGCGCCCCTATATTTCCTGTTGGCTGCCAATGGAAATGAAGGTGTATTGGATGATCCTCATGCACACTACAGCGTGGGACCCACTGCTGTGCTGTATTTTCCATTAGGCTAAAACATGTCCTGTATTGAAATATTACTGAGTTTTTCTCATGTATATGTGATTCATTTTATGAATATTTTTTCTGAATCCAGTAAGACCAATTGGTGTTTTGTTTTTAATCCATCAATATGATGGATTATATGATGAATTAAAAAATATATCATACTTATTGGACAATCTCTACTTATTCATGATGTACTTTGGTGGTTGTAAATAGCATTAATTATACTTTAAAAGTTAATATGCAAATTGGAAAACTACCAGGACTGCTTCCTGAATCTCTAAAGTTGTAACCAGGTTCCTATTTCAGCATCCTATTTGTTCTCTTCATAGGATATATCCCAGGTTGGAGATATTTTATTTGTTTGTCTGTCTTGGGTCTCTTTTACTATTAGCTTTTTTGCTTCACAAGAGCAGTTAGCACTTCTGACATAACCATCTTTGTCCGATCGTCCAGTGTCGACACAGAGCCACATACACAGCTAGTCCTCGGTACGGAGCAGTGCTGGGGGAATAAGCCCTAATGGCCCGTGCTATGGGACAGGCCACCTACACGCCAGGCGGGGTTCCCTTTTGGTTTTACAGCAGCCTCTGCCTCCTGTCCTCCTCCTCCTGCGGACTTCACTTCCCCAGAGCCTCCACTGGGCTTAGTTTCTGTATTTTCAGTGCACATATTCCTTGATGAACCATAGAAGTCCTTCTAAGAATATTCTGAAATCACGTGTGGTGAAAAGTGGTGGCATGGGAGACGGTAACCCTGACTTCTGACACAGACTGGCTGGCTCGCTTTGGGCAAAGTGCCTCACTCTTAGCGTCACTGAGTACCGTGTCCTCATGTGGGCTGTGGGAAAGTGATACCTACCTCGTGGGATAGGATTAGGTACATGCAGATTCAGTGAGGAATTAATAGCCAATATTCATTGAATGCTCACTTGGTACCAGGAATGTGTTTAGAACGCCATATACATGGACTCAGTCAGTGAGATCATGTGAATGTCGTACCTGGCTCAATGTCTGGCACC
Organism: Myotis lucifugus; assembly: GCF_000147115.1. Classification (NCBI taxonomy): domain Eukaryota; kingdom Metazoa; phylum Chordata; class Mammalia; order Chiroptera; family Vespertilionidae; genus Myotis; species Myotis lucifugus. Next base: position 1,970,573 of record NW_005871127.1, read on the forward strand.
AAATAAATGGTAAATAAAAGTAGATTTTAAAATTTTTCAATGAGAAAATAGGCTGAAAATAGGACATGAAGGTATATTAAGCAGTTTAAAAATGGATTTAAGATAGTATAAAAATGAATAAGACACAGTTCTTGCTGTTAGGAGCTCCTGGTGTATCTGACATTAAGTGTACTGGGCTTCATCAAACAAATGATAAAAGATATTCTAATTTTTATATAGATCCTACTGGTATTTACAACTTATTACACATGAAAGCAAAGAAAGCCTATTAACAGAATAAGTATTTTAAATTATACTGTGTTCACTTAGAGATAGCAAGATTAGATGGTTAAATAGGAAATTACCACTTAGTTGATTATAAAGTCTGAAAGCGCAAACAATACTTTAAGTAGATTTCCAATTTCTTTTTATTGCAAGGACTGAAGTCACTCTTCCAGAAACTTGACTCCATGGGTGGGGCAGTCCTTTAGTAGAGACAATGGAATCATAGAAAAGAAAGGGGGGCAAGTCCTGAATCACTCATCACAGTGAGCTTGTGTTAAGCCTTAAAGTTCTGTCCAAGTCAAACAATCCAGCCAAGTTACTTAAAGATCTATATATATAAAAGGCTAAGTGACCGACCGTCCATCCAATCCTCCCACCAACCGACCGGCCGATACATATGATGCGCACTGGCAATTTAAAAATAAACGTTGACTCGTGCATGCGTGATACATATAAAGCTCTCACTGGTGCCAATTGCATGCGATGCCAGAAGAGATATGGAAAAACATATCTTTATAAAGTTTTAATATTGTTTTACCCACAGCATCTACAGGAATTGCTGCAAATTTACTTCTCGGTGGGAGAACCTTTTCATTACCAATATAAATTACCAATTCCATTAAATGAAACTTCAATTTCTAGACTCGATATAAAGAGTGAAAGTTGCTAAAATCATTAAAAAGGCCCAACTTTTCATTATTGATGAATGCACCGTGGCATCCAGTCATGCTCTAAACGCCATAGTTTACTAAGAGAAACTATGAATTTGAATGTTGCATTTGGTCGGAAAGTTCTCCTTCTTGGAGGGGATTTTCGGCAGTGTCTCAGTGTTGTGCCGCATGCTATGCGATCGGCCATAGTACAAAAGAGTTTAAAGTACTCTAGTGTTTGGGGATGTTTCAGACAGTTGTCTCTGAAAACAAATATGAGACCAGAGGATTCTGCTTATAGTGAATGGTTAGTAAAACTTGGAGTTGGCAAACTTGATAGCAGTTTTCATTTAGGAATGGATATTATTAAAATCCCCCATGACAATGATTTGTAACGGATCTATTATTGAATCTACCTGTAACATGATTTCTTCTCAGTGAAATAGCTTCTCCTCTTTTCCATGACTTCGGTGATCAGGAATTCTGGGCTTCTTCAAATTTCAAATGTGTTGTCCATGGCTTTCATGACTATCCTCTTCTTAGTCCCCAAATATTGTCAATTTTTTCATTGGGCAATAGATTCATGACCCCATACCTCTGTTAGATATCTGTGGTAGGTTTTCTGTAAGAGGTAATCCATCAAAAAAGACTTCAGCCACCAAATAAAACGGCCACTTTCAACTACGTATTCAGAAACAAACTGCTTCTCTTTGGTAGACTCTGGCTTTTTACTTTGTATTCGCTTGGTTTTGACTTACACTTGTTTCTGTGAAATTTGATACATCACAGTGACTAGGCTCTTGGACCACATTCTCTTGCAGAACCTGCTGACATTTTTTTCCCCCAGTCATTTTTTTTCCAAGTTTTGAAGGCAACATAAGTTCATTGTGAGAACTTTAGAAACTATGAAATATAAAAATGAATGAATAACCATGTCTCATCTTGCTCCCCAGAAATAACACTTGTTAACATTCTGTTTAATAGATTACTTTTAATACTTTCTAGACATCAATTTTACAAAGCTAGAGTCATTCTGATATACAACCTTGTATCCTGTTGTTGCCACATAACTTTACATCATTATGATTTTTCTCTTGTGTCTTAAGCTAGTTTCCCAGAAATCAGAGCCTGGAGCTTTATTTTGGAGTATAATCTAGGAAGCAGGGCAGGGAGGAACAAAGGGAGTAAAGAAGGGGGAGGGAAAGCTAATACAGAGATGTAATGGTACCCGGCCGGCGTGGCTCAGTGGCTGAGGGTCGACCTATGAACCAGGAGGTCATGGTTCAATTCCAGGTCAGGGCACATGCCTAGGTTTCGGGCTTAATCCCCAGAGCAGGGTGTGCAGGAGGCAGCCGATTAATGATTCTCTCTCATCATTGATGTTTCTCTCTCTCTCTCTCTCTCTCTCTCTCTCTCTCTCTCTCTTTCTCTCTCTTTCTCTCTCCCTCTTCCCTCCTCTCTGAAATTAATAAAGATATATATTAAAAATAAAAAAGATGCGATGGCAAGTTCACTGATAATAAGTGCACTGGTTACTTGGTCTTGGGGTCCATCCTATGAGAAACTTCACAAACTATATATAAGGACTTTTCATCCATGGAGAAAGGGAGAAAATTTATATAGGGATGGGCAAGAGAAGATTTATACAGAGTGTCCCCAAAAAATGTGTACACACTTTAATAGCCGATAGCTCAACTTTGAAAACGAAATGTATTTTACTAAACACTGCCTTTATAATTACTCATAGTGTGTACATACATTTGTTGGGACAACCTATAGTTGTGAGTACATGAAACACAGAGTTCATTCTTGTATTATTTATTGGTTGTTGTGTTATTTTCTATAGGAACAACTATAAACCTACTTTTGCCCCATCCTGTACATTGGCTCTTATTTCCTACCAGCCAGTTCCCCACGGGATATGAATTCCCCTAAAGGTCTGCATGGTGTTTGCTTAGATAAAGATGGCGGTCGGTGGGGTCTGATCATGTCTCAGAGCTTAGTGTTAATGGGAAAGTTCCAGGCCGGAGGCGAGAGGGCCCAGGAGAGGCATGAAGCTGTCAGCCTGCATCTATGTCACGTTGGTCAGACACACGCTGCACCAGCTGCAACAAGAGACAGTGCATCTGAGAGAAGCTGAAGCACTTCCGTGTCTGATACAGTAAACCCCTTGCACTACCCAGCATCTCCTAGTATTCTCCCATATCCTCTTGGCCCTAAATTCCCTATCTTTTCCCCTCGCTAGCTCTTTATCAACCACCCCAAACTGCTCAGGAGTCCTTGTGTGCTTGGACTTCAGGCCACTGCTCCCTCCATACAAAGGGGATAATCTAATACTGTCTACAGCTCCCCACGGTTCCTCAGGCCTCCCACTGTAGGGCTTTACCATGGCTGCAACCTGTTTTCATATTGTATCAACCCAGCTGTGAACTAGGCCGAAGTTCAGTCCTTCTCCATTGATTGTAAAATAAAATAAAATAATAAAATAAAATAAGATAAGATAAAATAAAATAAAGAAATGAAATGAAATATCTCCATGTGGCCATAGGTGTGGGTTGAAGTCAGGATGTCAGTGTCACAGAGGTAACTGACATGGGAGTCTGATCACCTGCTGTTCCTCCGGGAACTACTGAGACTCACCCCCTGAAATATAATTTGTATAAAAAACAGAACTCTGCTCTGCTATCTTGCACTATAACTCAGATATGGAAACACTCAGTTTACGGTGGGTCATCCCTAAACCACCGTTACTCACTCTCCACAACAGCGCAGGTACCCTGGGAACTGTTTAGCAAGCAGAGAGTTTTGTCCCTGAAGGCATAGTTTTGCTCCATATATAACTCCAGGGACTTGCCGGAAACTCCACACCGCACTCTTATCCACCATGGAAACCCCAGGGACCATTGGAGCAGCTGGTCTGATGGTCCAGGTGGCAGGGAGCACACCCCACAGTTTATATCTATTGCAGATTTCTCTTCCTCTGAGTGCCCTGCAAAACCAGCAGTCTTCTGAGTCTCAAAATACATGGGTTTGAGCACAAGTATAATATATGCTTCCTTCAAAAGCCCAAGAGTGCCAAGTGCTTTGTCTCTTTCTTCTCGGTAAGGTGCAAGGTACAACCACATACCTTACCTTAAAGGGCCCAGGCCGCTAGACCCAGAAGAACCTCCCTAATATGGCAGACCCTGAGGATTCATGGATCTTACTTCTAGTCATCGGACATGCATGTCTTTTAATAGGGCATTAGCATATTTGCCGCTTCCTGCTACCCAAGTCAAATTAGTAGACTGTCACCAAATCAATGAACCAGTTTGATCTTCACTCACCTGTCAAAAATGATCAAAGACCTGCAGATTATAATATAATCGGGAACAGGAGTAATACTGCTTCGGGGAGAGACCTTAACAGTGTACTGCTATCCCCACCATATGCAGCCAAAATGATTGCTTCCCTCTATCACTGGGTATTCCAGCTACAAAATCCTGGCCTAAAGGTCTTCTTTCTAGGACTGTTTTAAATGCTTTACCTGGTTTCTCCAGAGAGCAGAGCTTGAGATAAAAGCTTATGTACTACTATTTCAGTAGGGAATGCAATTCCTGAGAACAGGAATGAGGACAAAGAGAAGCAAAGCAGGTATAACCAATATAAAATTTTCAGCTCAATCTCATGCAAACATTCTCCAAGAGGCTTATAAACTATATCATAGAATCACGGGGAGGGGAGGGGACGGATTTATCCACTAGCTCCTCTTTCCCCCAGGTCTTTTGCCCTACAGCAGGGGTGGAGGACATCCGGCCCATGGGCCATATAAGGCCCACGAAATCATTTGGTCTGGCCCTGCCAAGGCATTAGGGGTGAGTTAATTCAATGTTTGACCAAATATACAGGCTAATTTTTAAGTTGATAATTTTGTATGGCCCCCAAATCATGTTATAAATATCCAAATGGCCCTTGGCAGAAAAAAGGTTCCCCACCCCCGCCTTACAAGATATCAGCTCCCTCACATGTGTGGGTATGAGCCAGGCTTCTGTCCACAGGGAGGCCTTGGGGCGGATGGCAAGAGGCTGTTTATTTGACTTGAAACAGACTTTGTCAATTTGAGCTCATGTGAATCAGAATTTAGGCAAAGCTGGTCACTGCAGCAGAGCCAGACTAGGAAAAAGAAAGGTGTATAGGTGAATAGGGTCTGAAGTATGACTTGAAGTAATTCGATCCATTGTGCTACTAAAGACTCTAAAACTGACGTTTTCGTGACCGTATAATGTTTCATTTCATCATTTCACTGATATGCCCGGACCTATTGCAACATTCACATTGCTAGACAGGTTGTTTCCCTTCCATTATAACAGGCCTCAGTAATCAAGCCTTATGAATGCCTTATGAATACTTCCCTCATACTGAACCCTGACTTAACTCTGGGGATTTTTAGCATCCGTACCCTTGTAATTGTGCTGTTTTCTTGTGATCCTAGTCCCTGGCTAAAATAGAAAAATGCAAACTCAATTCAAACTGGATTTTATCTTCCCAAATGGTGTCACTGTCTCATAGGAGGGCAATGAGGGGCCTCATCTCTCCAGGTGATGCTTCATTTGGAGGTCATTTCAATATTTGTTGAGATCTTACTGTGTGTCAAGTGCTGTGTTAGAAGCTGGGGATACAAAAATAAATGAGACATGACCCTCCATCACAAAGAACTCTTTTACTTTTTAAAATTTTTTTTTATTGATTAAGGTATTACAAATGTGTTTTATCCCCCCATTGTCCCCTCATCCCCCCAGTCTTGCCCTCACCCCCTGTTGTCTGCGTCCATTGCTTATGCTTATATGCATGCATACAAGTCTTTTACTTTTTTGTTAATCCTCATCTGAGGATATTTTTCCTTTGATTTTTCGAGAGAGTGGAAGGGAGGGGCACAGACAGTGAGGCAGAGAGAGGGAAACATTGATGTGAGACTCATCGATTGGTTGCCCCTTGCACGCACCCCGACTGGGCCAGGGATCACTCTGACTGGTGCCAGGGATCGAGCCTGCAACCTAGGTATGTGTCCTTGACTGGAATTGAACCCAGGACCTTCAGTCCCAGGGCCGATGCTCTAACCACTGAGAAAACTGGCAAAAGCCACTAAGAACTCTTAATCTAGAAACCAGTTGTTTATAAATACCAATAGTCTTTGAGAAAACATTTCTCAACATTTTTCATTTGTATAATAGTTTGCATATGAGAAAAATAAAACCGTTTATTTGCAACTGAGGCAGTGGTATAGGAGGATTCTCGTTCTAAAAAATTCAGGTTAGGTAGGAAGTTACTACAGTTTTTGTGGCAGACTGTGTTTCAGAGTCTGGGAAGGTTGGATGCAATGTGGCCTCCCTGCAGTAATAATAACCTCACAGAAGGAAGATAAAATGTTATCGTCCAAGCCTCTCATTTTACCATCATTTCCCTGGGAATTGACGTTCCGTGCCAGGATGGAGCCGAGTCAGTCCTCCTCCATGTTGTCCTGAGTGAGGTGTTGGGGTGGGGGCAGATTAGCTTCCTTAAGCTGGACGTTGTCCTCAGCGTGAAGCTGAAAGTCCTTTGAGCTGAAAGATCAGCATGTGTACCTCAGTGGTTACAGTGATAGAATTGTGGGGTGAAAATGTAACCTGAATATAAAATGTAACCTGAATCAGGTATCCTCATCTGAGTTTGCAGGACTGCCAAAGCTCATATGAAACACTACTCACTTTATGGTTTAGCACCTTGATACCATCTGGCACAATGTAAACACTGGTTATGATTATCAAAGTAACAAATGAGCTCTTTTTAGCGAATACTTTTCATAAAGCTCATAATCTGTATTCCCAAATCCTGACAGCGGTCTCATAAGAATCACTGGCGTCTGTGTGTTTAGAAAATCACACCCTTTTATTGTACTTCCTTCCCTGAAGTGGTTAAAGCCATAGCATTTGTAAAATGGGACGGAGTAAAGGGAGACCCAGCCAAATTGCCAGTGGTTATGGGGCTTCTCAAGGAAATAATGCAAGATTCTCACTTCTGTCTTTTCTCTTCCTCCTCCCTCCCTCCCTCTCTCCTTTATTCTCTTTTTAAAGTATTGCAGCACTGTGATTTCCGCCCCCAATTGGTAACATTTCAGATATCTCTGACTCTCAGTTTGGTTGTATTCCCGTTCATTCCCTATCTCCTAAATGGTGTGATAAGAAAAAGAATACTTTGCTGAGAAATGCCTTGTAATTTTGGAATCATAGCAAAGGAGATAATTTTCTTGTTATGCACAGGATATAAGGATTTTGGTCTCATCAAAATATTTGCTTTGTTAATTATGTCCCAATATTTTTAAGCAACACACACAAAACCATCCTCTCTTTTCTTATTTTTGGTTAATCCTCACCGGGAGGATATTTTTCCATTGGCTTTTAGAGAGAGTGGAAGGGAGGGGGAGAGACAGGGAGAGAGAAACATCGATGTGAGAGGTTCATGCCTACACCCAAGGTACAGGAATTGAACCCAGGACCCTTCAGTCCATAGGCCAAGGCTCTATCCACTGAGCAAAACCAGCAAGGGCCAAACCCATCCTTTCTTAGTAGAAGTACTTTGCCTGCTGATGACATGCCTTCATTCTGGATCTCCTGCCTCTGAGCTATCCATAGGTTCTATAAAAAATCAGAAAAATAGGTTGAGGATAATCTTTTTAATTTCCATTTTCTGTAATATGTGCCTTGTTAGAATCTCTTGCCACTAATTAAATTTATCTCCGACTTTGTTCTCTGTAAGTCTTAGTTTTCCTTTACTGCCCAAATACCTTCTTCTCTTTTTGGTGTCAGGGAAATCTCTGAAGTTTCGCATCAGGTAATCTGGGACTGATGGGACTGTGTGTTCTCGCACCAGGTTGCTTTGTGAGGAATCTCTGCTGAAAAGGCCTGTGTTTCCTTTTCAAATAGTGGCACTTGTCCAACCGCATGTCCTGTTTGTCAAGAAGGCCTACGGAAGCCCTTCACTATCATGCCTCAGTGAAATAATTTGCCTGAAGGGGAAATGGCTCATTAATAAGAGGAATGAATTACACATTGTTTTTGCCTATTGCTCACACAGCTTCTTCCTGGTAACACACATTCCTCCTGTTCGCCTCCCATTGTCTACCTGCTTGCTGAGCCTGTGTGTGAGAATGGGAGCAGCAGCCTCATAGATGCCAACGTTACCCGAGGGAACTGAATCCCAGAGTAGATCGGAAAGCCTTTTGTGTTTTCTCTTAAAGGGAATAATTACTACAAGATAACGTCTGTTTAACTCATCGGCCTCTTCTCAAGCTCTAAGCCTGAATTCAAATTTAGGTCCACGGTAATGCTAGCAGTGAAGATTTGTATTTGAAGCAACAAAAAGGCTAGTTTGGGACTAGGCAGCTTAGAGTGGGCATATTTCACCCATTTGCACTCCTATCTGAAGGGGTTGCTTTCCAGCATCTAGGTTTGTTTTGGTTCCTTGTAATTACCAGCATTTAATATGTGATGAGGTTGGGGCAACCTCCTTCCTTCTCTTACAAGTTGAAATAGAGACCAAGAAATAGTACACTGAATTGTACGAGTGTTTGGAACTTTAACTTAAAAGTCAGGAGTGCCCTGGCCAGTGTGGCTCAGTTGGGGGCGTCCTCCTGAACACCTAAAGGTCGTGGTTTGATTCCGGTCCAGGTACATCCTAGGTTGCAGGTTTAGTCCCTGGCCTTGGTCAGGATGTGTGCTGGAGGCATCTGAGTGATGTTTCTCTCTCTCTCTCTCTCTCTCTCTCTCTCTCTCTCTCTCTCTCTCTCTCTCTCCCTCCTTCTGTCTCTCTCTCTCTTCCCTTCTCTCTAAAAGTCAATGAATGTGTCTTTGGGTGAGGATTAAAAAAAAACATATCAAGAAAACCTCAGGAGCACTGGGCATCCATATTCTCCTATGCGCACTTTGAAGCAGAGAAAGCCAGTTTTCACAGAGAGATGGACATAAACAGTGAAAGCTGAGAGAAGTCCACTAAGGTGCTGGTGTCTTTCCTGTCCTCTGAGGACTGCCTGAATTCCTCTTTTTTTTTTCCTTTTCTCTGCTTGAGTTGAGTATCTGCCAGTTATCTGCAGTCAAAGAATCTTGACAAATACAAAAGCAATTACAGGTAGATATTATTTTGTATTCCCAATTAGACGCTGAAATTGATTTACAATTTTGCACAGAAAACAGTCGGAGGGAAAACATTATAGTAATAATATGCAGCACACATGAATCAGTAATGTAGAGCTGACAAATCGCTTGGATTATGCCCTGGCTCATGCAGCAGTCAGGGAAGGAGGGAACAGAGACACAGCAAAAACCTCAAGTTTCTGAGGAGCGCACATCAGTGGCAGCTTCACTGGGAGTAACTCGGGGTAAGTTGGGTTGGAACAAATATTTACATAGAAGAAAATTCAGTAATGCAATGTTAGCATAATCATTATTTGTAAAAACATCTGACATTTGTATCACTGCAAATCAGTCTCTGGGGGGGATACTTTATAACCAAAGCTATTTTAATGGCTTTGTACCACTCCCTTTTATGATTGTTTTTTGGGGAAAATATTATGTAAACTAAATATCTGAAAACAAAACACTCTTCATTCTTTTTAAGATCAAGAAATAATTTATTTAGCTAAAATATAAACACCCCAAAATGTCTTTTTTTTTTTTTTTGGTTGTGGTGGTGGGGTTGTGGAGGCTCTTTATTCTTAAGGGAAAGGAAAATGTTGTGTATGAATCATCACAACTAACAAATAGAACACTACAGGCCATTAGAGACTACTCTTAGGTTTTTCTCACTTCTTATCAAGGAGTTGAGCTGCAGTGGTATATTTCAAAAAGAAGTTTAGGCAAGTATGATTACATTTTCCTGAAAAATGAAAATAGAATTATTTTGTATTTAAAAAATTACACTTAATAACTGCAACATATATTTATTCAGTTTTTCCATCACTTGTAGGAGTAGTGATATTAACATTTTAGATAAGATTAGCAAACATGTGATAACATTAATTCTGCACACATGGAGCAGTGGATGCTCATGCCTGTCATTACTTGTTGAAAAAGTTGCCAAACCGGTTTGGCGAAGTCATTGAATTTGCCTGCACCTCTTCCAACCAGGCTTCTTGAGGAGGAGGCACTGGGCACAAATGGTTGCGGGGACATCCCCAGTAGGAAGTGTGCAGGAGGCAGCTGATCGATGTTTCTCTCTCATCGATGTTTCTTCCCAGTGGGGTCGAGGTGTGGCCACCGGGCAGAGGAATATGGAGGAGGGAATCGGGATTCTGCAGTCACAATCTGTAAAGCTTTCCCTGCAACAGGAACTAATGAAACAAGGATATGCAGGAATAAAGCAGAACTTTCATTTTAGAGACCAGGATGCCTAGGAATTGGTGGATTTGTAACTCCATGGTGCTGGGAAGTGGATCTATTCAACTACTCTCAGTCCCTGAAGGAGGAAATTGCCAACAGTGCTCCAGCCCTGCCTGTTCTATGCCCCAGGGCTCAGGGTGTTGGGATGACACGATTTTTTCAGGTGGGGCAGAGGGAGAGCAAAAGAATACCCCAGGTCTGTCTGATTATTGTTATCCAGGTCAGATAAAATACCATGACCTTCCTCCTAGCGCCGTAACTAACCTGCTTAGTGTTCAGGGGCTTCTTTTGCCTGTAATGTTTCAGTTTAATTTCCCCTTATTCTCCTTTATATTCACATCAGTACAACCAAACTGATCTATTTTGTTATCCTAAATCTTTCCTTTTTATCTTTATATCTTTGGAAATACCTTCCATCCTATCTTTTATTAATTTTACCTATGCTTCAAGTCTTAGTTCAATTTCTATTTTCTGCTAAACCTCTAGAGTTGAGAAAACATTAGGCATTCTGACTTACTTTAAAAAACACTTATTATTGTGAAGTATATCATTTTGGGTATGAAAATACAGAAAACAGTTAATATAAAAAGCATCATCTACATAACCACCACCCAGGAAAAGAAACGGGACACTGTTAACATCCTAGAAACCCGTATGCAATTTAACTCCTTGATCGTATCTTCTTTGTTCTTCTTTGGAGATCATTGCTGTCATGACCTTATAATAATCATGTCCTTCCTTTCACTGTACTTATTTACTTGGACTTATACTGCCTATGCAGACCTCTCTAAGTAACATTGTTGTTTAGCTTTACGTAATTGCATCTTACTATATAGATTTTGTACCTTTGCTCAACATTATATATCTCTTTTATTGCTTGTAGCTACAGTTCATTTTCATTTTATATAGTATTACCTTGTCTAAATATCCCGCAATTTATTTTCATTGTATTATTTATGGACATTTGAGCTTTTTCCAGTTTAGGGCTATTATGAATGCTCTGATGTTGGTATCCTGGTGCACATATATATGATTTCTTTATTGAACTATCCATTTTTATTTAAATGTATGAGCTTATATTTGTTCCATACTTAAAAATGCTATTATAACTAATTTCAATTATAATATATTCTAGCTTATATTTATAGTTCATGTACCTAATTGTTACTCCATTTTTGGGTTTTTGGATATTCAAATTTCTATTATAATATCACTGTAATTAATAGCATTAGGAATATATTTTCTCCCTAAACTAGGTTATTTCTTAAAAAAAAATTCATTTATTAGAATTCTCAGGTAAAAGGCTATGAATATTCTTGACTTAAAAAAGACAAATGACTTGCAAAGTTTGCTTATGCATATATATTGACTGCTTGTTTTCACTAGAAAATTGTTTCTTGGGAGGGCAACCCAATATATTAGTTTACTTTAGGATTGAATGATCTTTACATTATAACCATATATCCATGTGTTCTCTTTTATAAGCCAGGAAAGAGATCATTCTTTATTCTTCGTTTTTAGGGACTGCCTAATTCTCTATCTCTGACCAAAATTTTGGCAGGTTGTCCTCAGTATTTTATTATAATCAGCTTTTTGATGGAAGGTAAGAACATTAGATTGATTATAAAAGGTAGTTATTAATAATTTAATCATCAGGGAGAGAGGTAAATAGATTAGAATAAATATGTATGGAGATTATCCTTTAAACAATTAAATATACTTTATTTCACTATTTCCAAACCAAAATTTTTGGTAATATTATTGTATTACACATATTATCATCTACACACACACACAATTATACATAAAGAGGACAAATGTTTTTTTTTAAATTATTGTTAAGGTGAAGTCTTTTTTGTCCTTTTTACCAACTGATTACATTCTTCCCAATCCATTTGCCTGTCTCCAGTATCACATAGCAGGCTCCTCAGGCTGACCGTGACTGTTCTTCTTGTTTACTTCCCTCAGTGATGGGAACCAATGGTTAGAACTATGAAGAAATAAAAGATGATGAATGACACTGCTTGTTCTGCAAAATTAAACAATTGCAAGTATCATGAGTCTGTGCAATTGTGATATTTGTGGAAAGGAGCAGTGAGAGAATGACTATAAAACAAAGTGCCAAGTTTATTCCTAATAAAGCAAACTGGGTGAGTTCAACAGTTTGCCTCTAAATGTTCCGTAGGATTCACACGGGAAGAGTCCATTTATCTTTTGTTTGTGCCACCCAATTAAAACATGCCCTACTTTCTGTATCAGCCTGTAACTCTGTCTTGTGTGTGTGTCTCTGTATGTGCATCTCAGCACTTTATAGTAATACCAGAAGTCTGGTGCACAAAATTTGTGCACGGGTATGGTCCCTAGGCCTGGCCAGCGATCAGGGCCTACCTTCGTTCTGCACCATCCCCTGGTAGTCAGTGCACATCATAGTGAGCAATCGAACTCCCCATCTCCTGGTCGAACTCCAGAGCAGGGACACTTCGCATATTTTAGATAGATAGATAGATAGATAGATAGATAGATAGATAGATAGATAGATAGATATGATAGATGAGTTTAGATTCCATCTTTTTTTTAAATTGAAAATGGTGCTTTTTGTATATTTTGACCACAATATGATGCATACTACCTTCTTAGACTCATAAGTTAATATCAAAAACACAAATTCCACAGTCTTAGCTTTAGTCTTCTTGAAAGAGGTTCTTTCTGACACATGAGATGCTGAATCTTGTATCTGGAGGTCTTTCCTTCTCAGACAACTGGCAAGTCTCTTTCCTGTGAAGAATGCAGTTGCTTATTTGTAGTGGCCACTGGAGCTCCTGAGAGGTAAAGGGTTGATAGAGCGGCGGATGCTGTTTCTAGGTTGTAAAAGCAGGAGTTACTGTCTTGACACTAATCTCATCCCAGTAGAGGCTGTGGGTGATTTGTTTAATTTTCTCTTCTCTTCTTTTCCGGGCAACATCTAAATTCTCTTCATGCTTCTAACAGTTCTCTTTCATAAAGTAAAGCTCACCTGAGAACAAGAATTAGAGGAATTGGAGGCGGGGGAAGGAAGGAAGGATATTACATACAGAGGTGGGCAAAGGTAGGTTTACAGTTGTGAGTCCCTGAGACATAGTTTATTCTTGTATTATTGTTTGTTAAGTATTGAATTATTTATTTGTATTACAAGTGTAAACCTGCATTGCCTACCTCTGTGTATTAAAAGCTACTTGGTGAGTAAGAAAATAAACCAGAGTCACTGTTAAATATGGATTAACTCTTTGATTAGTCAAGTACTATCTTTACTGTTTGCCATAAATTGTTAGCAGTAGCATTTTTGCCTAAGGATTGCATAATCCTCCTCTCATTGCCTAAGCCAATCTTGAAATTATGTGGAGAATGAGGCTTTAAAATTGTTTTACTATTTCCATATTTCAAATTCTTAGTGGTCATAGACCCCCATTTCATAATCTTATCCCAGACAAACTCTTCAACCTCATTTCCTACCACTTGTACCTCAGGATGGTATCTACCTCGTGTATTGAATGCCTCCAATATTACTAAAATTGACATATTATCCTGCTCAATTTCATTCTGACAAGCCCTATCACCCACTCCTAATCACACAAAGATAAATACCTTATCACTTTTTTGTAATCATGTAAGAAGAATTTCTGGATGTATCCCCTCCCCCAGATGCTATCTCTAATATTTTTAACTATCTTGTTAATGTCATCCTACAAGCCCTGTGCTTGCAGATAAAATAGCACATATTATGTAATTGTCACAGTATGTTTGGTCATCTGTCTTTTCTCCTCTTGCTCAAATACTATGCTATATTAAAGAGTGGCATTTCAGAGTAGGTGTTGAAAATTATGCAATAAATAAATGAATAAAAGTCACTAGCCACAGTATATTAGAATGACAGTTCCAACTCCACAATTCATAATATAGGTTTAGACAGTTTAAAAATAAAGAACCAACACATTTGTTTGCCTGTTTTTAATTAAGTAAACTCTTTAAAATCCAATAACTAAATAATGTGGATTCAATTTGAGCTCTCTGTATAGTGAGTTCTAAACCTGGGCTGATTCCATCAGGTTTTAAAATTGAATGGCATACTGTTGTTTAGGGAGATTAAAAAGAATCTATATGCCTAATCTTTGAAGGAAATACTAAATCTGTTCCATTCCATTCTGATGAATCGGCTAATGCGTTAAGTGCCAGACGTCAGCAAGCAGAGCTGAGTTTTTAGTACCACTATGTCATGATGTACATAACGGAGGCTCTCACATCTTTTTATGCAAAACCCTGTCCATTTCCTGGAGCAGAGGAGGAAAGAGCACAGGGATGCAGAATCCAAAATTCTGTTGTTTTTTTTCCATACCCATACTTGGAACAGAAAAGAATAAAAACATAAACATCTGGCCTTCGATCATAAAAAATAAGGAGAGCCCTAGCCGGTTTTGCTCAGTGGATAGAGTGTCAGCCTACGGACAGAAGGGTTCCAGGTTTGATTCTGCTCAAGGGCACATGCCCTGGTTGCAAGCTCGATCCCCAGCAGGGTGCATGCAGGAGGCAGCCAATCAATGATTCTCTCTCATTGATGTTTCTATCTCTCTCTCCCTCTCCCTTCCTCTCTGAAATCAATGAAAATATATTTAAAAATACTTAAAAAAAGAAGTAACTACAGATGAAAGCTACTTCAGTAGCATAACTGTAGTGAAATTTAAAAACACACCTATACCTTGGTAAGGCAGTGGCTTTAAACCTTTCTCTGTGTCGTAAACCTCATTGAGAGTCTGAAGAAAGTAGTGGTCTCTCTCCTCACCGTAATGTATTCACACACAATTTTGCATCAGTTAAAAATATTCATGAATTTACTCCAATGCCAAAAATGAACCCTCTTTGAATCTTATATTAGGACTTTGGTCTAGATGCAGATGTGGAATTTGTATTAGTGATGGCAAATTTGTATTAGTGTCAGCAAACTCATTAGTCAACAGAGCCAAATATCAACAGTACAATGATTGAAATTTCTTTTGAGAGCCAAATTTTTTGAACTTAAACTATATAGGTAGGTACATTGTTATTAACTTAATTAGGGTACTCCTAAGGCTTAGGAAGAGCCACACTCAAGGAGCCAAAGAGCCGCATGTGACTCGCGAGCCGCAGTTTGCTGACCACGGGTCTAGTCAACTTCTTGTAATGGTGTTGTAGAGATGTGGTTGCACAAAGCCTCCCACATAAAACAATGATAAAATCTGGACAAAATATTAAACACAGCTATTTAAAGGCATTGGAAAGAGCCTAACAACATGCAGAAGCTGGAAGAGAATATACCCTTAAAAATTGGAAAGCATAAATTATATCTCAAAAATAAGCAGTTTATATTATTTTTTCTTGAAGAAAAAAAAAAATCTCAGGTCTAACGCATGAGTCCCTAAGACTAGGAAAACAGATTCCCATGAAAACCTGCAGTGGGAACTCTGCAGTTAAGATGCCAGATGACTAACTATAAACACCAACTGGTGCTTCACAGGCTGCTTAGGCCTGCAAGAAACCAACTGTATTTAAGCCACAGTATCATTGAGAGTTGGCTGTGGCTTTAAAGATGCCTGCCTTTCAGGAAGGCTATAACTCCGACTTTCTAACTCACAAAACAATTAAGTTAAAGGGCGATGCTTCTCTTTTCAGAATACTGACATTACAGAATGAATATACATTTCTCTGCATATAGTTTTTTAAACACCCATCTCTTATTAATGTCTAAGCTATGAGTCAATTGGCTCTGCCTTGCTGTGGTAACCCACTAGTGGGAAGGTGAATCATATATAATTTTAATTTCTCTGATACACATGCAGTGTGGCAGGATGGATTGCTGAAGGCAAGTGCTACTTTGGATGATGACGATGAACCTGGGATGCAGATGCGGAATTTGTATTAGTGATGGCGACGTCTAGCCACTGGTGCAGGCAATATTACAGTGGAATCAGCACAGTGTAACTTACAGGACATAGAAGTCTGGTGTTAAACTGAGCTGATGCCATTCGTAGCTCTGCTATCTATTGGCTTTGTGATCTTGGTTACACATGGAAATACTTTCCCTGCCCCCTGATAATTTCTTCATATGTACAGCATGGTAATGATATCTTAGTTATAAATGCATATCAGTAATTAAATTTAAAATGTAATATACCTCATGATTTCTAATATCTAATTAGTGTTCATTAATGATAGCTATTACAATTATTAGTATTACTTTATTTATAGAGGATAAAACTTCATCCTACCTGCCATAGGAGAAAGTGCGGAGAGAAAGGTTATGAGTAATGTATGTTGTACAAGTCTGTAATTACTTACTATATGTCAATTTTTTTGATGTCCTTCAGATGTTTTCCGTATTCCCACAATCTATTTCTTAAAAATTGTGTTTTCTCTCAGAAATAAACCACTTTTATATATTATTCATTTTTTAAAGCTACATGCTAAAGCTTATTTTAAGGAAAGGTTAGTAAGGGCAATATTAATCTCACTTTTTTATTACTAGCCATTTGTGGGATGGCTCTTTGCTTTGTGAGAAGCTGTTTGCAGCCCACTGTTGCTATAGTAAATCCAAAACTGTCTTGAGGAAGTCATGCTTGTAATATCTCAGTAACATTTAGTTTTAAAATGCGCAGTTTCTTTCTAGTAAATGGCAATTTATTCTTAGGTTCACTGTTGATAGATAGGTTCAGAGCATTAGGGGTGCACTTTTTCTCTTTGCTAGGAAAACATGGATCCTGAAGCAGTAATTCTTGGTCTACAAAAATTTACAGATTGACTTAGGATATAAATTTCACTGTTTTTTTAATTGAAGTATAATTGACATACAGCATTACACTGGTTTCAGGTATGCAACATAATGATTTGATATTTCTATACTCTGAGTAATGATCACTAGAAGACTCTGTTTCTATTGTAGGTAAAATATATTACAGAATTTGGGGGACTCTACAAATTTTCTCCCAAATGAGCTCTAGTTGTTATATGAATAGCTTTTTCCATTGTCATTGGGCACCCCTCTCTAGTCCCTCTCTAGGAAAAGGTTAAATATGTCACCTGAAGTCATCATAACCTGACACCAGCCAATTTTCTCAAATTTATCTTCAGCTAGTCTCCAATATTTCCACCCACTAATTCATGTATTAACAACTCTAAAATTTGAGTATATTATTATTTTTGCACTAATATCATATCTGTAACAAATGCAAACTTTTGTAATATTTCCTTTTCTTTCTACATCCATTCTTCACCACTACAGTGATCTTTTCGTTTATTATATTTTCCAGTATTTCTAATGCTACTCTTATACCTTTTAATATTCTTATACCCTCATTATGGATTTCAGCCTTAAGTAGTTGTGTGTGTGTGTGTGTGTGTGTGTTATGCCAAGTGAAGCTCCAAGCAACCCCAACCCTTCCATGGATTACAACAGTAGGTGGATAAAATTGCTTAAAAATAATGTGGAGAGAGGAAACAAAGGCAGATTTTAGAGGTAAATTGAGATTTGGAAGGAGGAAATAGCATATGGAGATTTTGTCAGTTTATGACTTTTAGCCTAAAAGCAGGCTGAAGTTGATTATTTATGATGTGGCTAAAATTCTAAAAGAACGTGAATGCTGTCATGCCTGAAGAGGCAGAATACAGACTTTAAGGAAACCAAAGTGTCTGAAAAGTGAGGGAGGATCATAGGGAGTAGGAAGTCAGAAGTGTGGTGTCCCAAACGCTCTGGAAGGCTTTGCCCAAGTCTCTGCCTGAACCAGACACTGACCAAAATACAGCTGAGGGTAAAAGGATGACATGAGATTGGAGAAGCTCAAAGGACAAAGTTTACTTTTTGGGTCCAACCAAATAAATTATTTGCTTAAACTAACGTATTAATTCTTCAGAAAAAGGTAAGATAATCTAGATTATTAGCAACATAATATTGACAAAGGCCAGGATAAAATTCAAAGAAACTAGAAAATGTGACCATTTTCAAGAAAAGAAAGTAGTGAAGACCAACTTCGAGATAGCCCAGATGTTGGAATTTTCACATAAGAATTTTGAAGCAGCTATTCCTTTGGTGTTCAAAGATATAAAGGATAATATGTTTACAGTGAATGAAAAGATAGAACATAGTAACAGAGTAATATAATATATAATAGAGAGCCAAATGGGAATTTTAATATTGTGATTTCAGACTGCTATAAAGGGGAACAGGAAAACCTTTACTTCATTATCTTTATTTTTCACTTTTTATTATGGAAATATTTTAAATTATATAAAAGGTAAAAATTATTTAATGGGCACCCATGTACCCGTCACCAAATTAAAAAATGAAATTAATGTTAAGTAATTGTTTTGTGTATTCTCTCCCTCCTATATTTTTAGTAGAGCATTTTATTTTATTTTATTTTTATATTAGAGGCCCGTTGCACAAAGAGATTTGTGCAATAGGCCTTCCCTTCCCCTGGCTGCCGGCACCAGTTTTCCTCCGGCACCCGGAACCCAGGCCTTTGTTCTGGCCCGGAGCCTTCTGTCTTCACTGCTCCAGCCCGGAGCCTTCCATCTTCACTTTGCGGCTTCGTGCCTATGTATGCAAATCAAACGCCATCTTTGTTGGGTTAATTTGCATACTCTCCTGATTGGCTGGTGAGCGTAGGAGAGGGACGATCAATTTGCATGTTTGTCTATTATTAGGTAAGATATTTTTATTGATTTCGGAGAGGAAGGAAGAGGGAGAGAGAGATAGAAACATCAGTGATGAGAGAGAATCATTAATCGGCTGCCTCCTACACACCCCCCACTGGGGATTGAGCCCGCAACCCAGGCATGTGCCCTTGACCAGAATCAAACCGGGGACCCCTCAGTCCACAGGCCGACGCTCTATCCACCAAGCCAAACCGGCTAGGGCTAGTAGAGCATTTTAAAGTAAACTATAGTGATCATGTCATTTTATCCATAAATACTTCAGTATGTATCTCTGATAAGAAATTTCAAAATTGTATCTATTTTTACACATAAGAGAATTACTATTAATTACTTAATATTATCTAATATCAATGATATATTCAAATTTCCTTTCTCAAAGAAAGCTTTTCCAGTTGGTTTGTTTCAATTAAACTATAACAAGGTCCACGTATTGTATTTGGCTGTTATTTTTTTTTTTTGTCTTGTCTCTTCTTTTGACTGTTTCCCCTTCTTCCCTTGTTTGGAGAAACCTGGTTTGGTCCCATAGAATGTACATACTCTGGTTTTGGTTGATTGTATTTTCATTTGCCGTAACATACTTTTTTATCTCTCACATATATTCTATATAGCGTGGCAGTTAATTCTACATGTTTGATTAGTGGTTCCTGCTTTAATAGATACTAAAATTTAGGTGATGTTATTCACTACCTATTGCATACCATCAATAGGCTGACTTTCCCAATTTTATTCATTACTTTTAAATTGGAATCTCACCAGCCTTTCTTTACATATGTTTTCTTTTCTTGACATATTTATGTTTTTATTCAAAGACTATTGTGGAGTCTTTCCCTAATTCTACCCATCTATTTTTAGAATAAGCAACTCTTTCCACTCTTCTGCCATATCACTTCAAACATTATTTCCAACCTAATTTTGTGTGCCATCATCTTGAACTACTCAGCTAACCTTACATCCAGTCTCAAATACAGATGCATTGAAGAAGCACACAAATCCTTCTTTTTAAAAAAAGCATTAAAGAGCTACCTTTATTTTTACTGAAGGATGTTGATCTCACAGAAGAGGGCCTCCACCACTTAAAACCCAGTAGTGCCTCCTTACAGTCTGACATAGATTTCCTCTTTCTTTACCAATTAATGATCCACTCCTTCTAACAGAATCTTCATCTCTTAGACTTTCTCCACAATTCTCTGTTGCATTGAAATTTAACTATTCTTTCTAATGTCTCCCTTCCATCATTGTCACCAATCTGTAACCTTAACAATTCTTAAATATTTTCCCAAGTACTTGTATTTTTACCACAAAGCTAGTAAATGCCTCTTTGGGCTCACCATTTTGCAGCTACAGCATGAATTTTCTTAGAAAAATCGTACCTAATAATAGACAAACATGTAAATTGACCGTACCTTTGCTACGCTAACCAGGCAATCAGGAGAGTATGCAAATTAACCCAACAAAGATGGCGGTTAATTTGCATACATAGGCTCCAAGTGACGGAGCAAAGCCTGATGGCTCTGGGGCCAGCTCTGGCCGGAGCCCCGAGAGCCAGAGGCAAACCAGTGCCAGCAGCCAAGGGAAGGGAAGGCCTATTGCACAAATCTCTTTGTGCAACAGGCCTCTAGTCTATATATATAAAAGCCTAAGTACCCATCTAACTGGTAGCTATGACGCACACTGACTATCAGGGGCAGATGCTCAACACAGGAGCTGCCGAGCTGTGGAGCTGTGGTGACTTGGCAGCTGTGGTTCTCAGGTGATGCACCCGGAACCAGAGAGGAGGGAGCCCAATTCCAGGGTGCGTCACCTGAGAACCGCCCTCTCGCAACCTGGGACCCCTCAGGGGATGTCGAAGAGCCAGTTTCGACCCAATCTCCGCAGGCCAGGCCGAGGGACCCCACTGATGCATGAATCCATGCATGGGCCTCTAGTAGTAACTCTATAATCAATCCTTGCTTACAAATGATACTTTTAGAAGGTGGAGAAAAAGACAAATATCTGTATTTTTTTATTATTGTGATTTCTGCCACATTCATTATAGCATAATACTTTATCATTATCGTTTTTAAATGTAACTGTGAACTCCTTAAGATCAAATTTTTCCTTTTTTTCTTTTTAACTTTATCTCCAACACAGCAGCCACTGCAGTTAGAGCACATCATAAAAGAGTCTGCTAAGTAGATGACTACTTAAGAGATTAGATTTGTTTTCATAAAAACTGTTTCTCATCTCCCCATGTTATCTCACTATTCTTCCAAAGATGTAAGTGTAGATCTAAAGTAGATTAGTTGAAAATTCTGTGTTTTGTCAGAAATCCCAGATAGTGTGACATTTTAATTCACATAATCACACATAGATCAACTTCCTCCATTTTCTTCTATCTACATGTGAACATATTTTCTCCACAAATTCAAGGAATTCTATGCTATGGAGTTTTCAGTTCTTTTGTGGTAATACAATTCAGATTTAATTCAAGCCTACACTAGAAACTAAAATGGCAGGTAACTTAGTAAGTTACAAGAAGAAAAACTGCCTGAACTGTTGCACATAGACACTTGCAATTGAATGCAATTTCAGTGAGAGCCATTATACTCACCGTTTAATTATGAAACCAAGCACAGCCACATGAGAATAATGTACAAACCAGAAAGGTAACTGTGCCAGTCTGAGAAGTAAAACGCATTATTACAAAATCAAATTATACAAAATCAAATTATAAGTGTGTTTTGAAACATTAAAAGACTTTATGGAAAATGACTAGTTAGTGGGATATTTTTCTGGTATCAATCAGAAAATGCATATTTATTGAATATCTATAATGTCTTTGGCACTAAGTTAAACAGATTCAGTCATTCTTAGTACTGATAGGAAAATAGTTCTTAGTACTGACAGCTTTTGACAAGCTTTTTAAAAGTCTTTTCATGCGTAGATATCAGGTTTTCTTCTGTGATAATCTCAGAGCACGAAATCAAAACAAATCAACTTTAGGTTTCATTAATAGCTGGTAATTTTATCTAGTTTTCTGAAACTGTGTCATTTTCAAGATAATCTTGCTTTTTAGAATACTAGAGGCCCGATGCACGAAATTTGTGCAAAAGCAGGCCTTCCCCCAGCTGCCAGCACCGGGTTCCCTCTGGCACCCGGGACCCGGGCTTCCCTCGCAGCCTCAGCTTTGTCCAGAAGGTTGTCTGGAAGAATGCCCAGTCTAATTAGCATATTATGCTTTTATTATCATAGATTTCATTCCAAAGTATTTCAAATGATTCATAGATATCACAACCACCATAATTTATACAAGAGCTTCTCACCCTCGCCAGGTAACTCCGTTGGTTAGAGCGTCGTCCCGGTGCACCAAAGTTAAAGTTGGGGGTTTGATCCCTGGTCAGGGCACATGTGGGAGCCAACCAATGAATGCATAAGTAAGTGGGACAACAAATCGATGTTTCTCTTTTTCTCTCTAAAATCAATAAAATAAGTAAATAAAAGAGTGTCCCTCTAGTGCTACTTTCTGTAGAGTACTGCAGAACAATGTCATAAATAAAGTAGGAAGTATGTTCCCTAGCACTTGTAGGGTATTTGACAGCTAAATAATGCTGTCTGATTTACTCCTCACACAGCATTCAAAGATTATTTTCAATTTAGTGCATGAGAAAACTGTTTTGCAGATGATCATATAGCTCTCAAGAGCAATCTTCAGAATGAAACTTAGAACCATTGACTATGAGTCTAAAGAACTTCTCACTATAATATAAGAATCTCACACTTACAATAAGTTAAATTTGACATTTCCCAAAACAACCTAAAATTTAATTCATGAAATAAATACATATACATATCAAATGATGTATGTGAAAATGCTTTATAAACTATAGAACAATAGAGATACATTTCTATTTGTGAACCAATGATAAGGTATCCACATGTGCCATAAAATCTAAGTCTTCACACTTAAAATAGCCTTTAAAAAAATAGAATACATGTATTTTAAATTTTTTTTTACCTTAAGTATAGAAAATAATCTACTTAATCATAAGGAAAATATCAATAAAGTGGGAAAAGATAAACAGTGTAATCATAGAAGAGAAGTGAATGGCCAATTAGGACCAACAGATGTTCAACCTCACTAAATATTAAGGAAATAGAATGAAAAAATAACAATGAAAAATAATTTTTAAACTAAACCAAAAAGTTAAAATGTGATGTAATAACCAGAGTTGGTAAATGTGCTGGAAAATGGACTCTTTAAGGGACTGATTAATTGGTACAACCTAGTGATAGGGTAAATTTGGCAAACCTTTTAAGTTATATTTAATTTAAAAATGTAACTGCAATGTTACAGTATTTCATAATACAAATGGGAAAAGCACCACAATGATACATATAATAAATTTCACACATGCACATATTTCTTGACAAAGTTGTAGTCATTCTTAATAAACAGAATCATTATAATTTTATACTTCATACAAATGTTTTTATTTTACTGTGTAAACTTCATTATCATCATCATTATCATAATTAATAGTAGTATCAGTTCCAGTGCATGAAATACAGTTTAATTAACATTTCCCCATTGGTCGATATTTAGGTTATTTCTACCTCATTAGTTTAACTAATGTTATGGTAAACATCTTTGCACTTAACAGCTTTCTCCTCCCTTGGAGAATTATTTTATGTAGTTTTACTCTCAAATTTTTTACATTTAAATACTTTCAAGTTGCTCTAGCCAGTTTTCTCAGTGGTTAGAGTGCCAGCCTGCCGACATAAGGGTCACATGTTCAATTCTGGTTAAGGGCATGTACCTTGGTTGCAGGATCCATCCCCAGCCCTAGTCAGGGCACATGTAGGAGACAACCAATCGCTGTGTCTCTGCCACATCAATATTTCTCTCTGTCTCTATCCCTCCCTTCCTCTCTAAAAATTAATGGAAAAAATATATTGGATGAGAATTAACAAAATAATAATAATAATGATAATAAAATACTTTGAAATTGTAAAGAATAATACACATTTACTTGGATATCAGCAATTTATGTGTACCAATATATTTTTGAAAATTTGGAGAAGCAAAATGGACCCTTATTTTTGGTCATTATTTCATTACTACTAAGGTTACTTTTCCTATGTATTTTATTTTAAATATATTTTCATTGATTTCAGAGAAGAAGGTAGAGGGAAAGAGAGATAGAAACATCAATGATGAGAAAGAACCATTGATCAGCTGCCTCCTGTAAGCCCCCCACTGGGGGTCGGGCCCATAACCCGGGCATGTGCCCTTGCTTGGAATTGGACCTGGGACCCTTCAGTCCACAGGCCAATGCTCTATCCACTGAGCCAAACCAGCTAGGGTCCTATGTATTTTATTAATTGAGCTCCCCTTTTCGAAATTTTCATGGGATATTGAAGAATATTCATGGGATATTTATTTACTGGGATATTGAAGAGTTTTTTTTCTAATTCTTTTTATTATACCATTTGGAGCAATTATTCCCCTCAACCTACTTATCTTGTTCTAAATTTCAGTTTTAACTTTCACATATAAAGTTTTTCATTATTTTGATATCTTATTTTTATGCTAATATGTTTAAATTTAAATGTTTTATTCTCTAACTCGCCTATAGTTATTTTCAAAGTAACACTATAATACATGTGAGATTTATTTTAGTGTTTAGTGTGAGTTGTAGACCTAAAACAGATTTTTGTTATCTCAGTGTCATTGATTAAATAAACTAATTTTTCTATTATTTTCAGATGATCCTTTTATAAATATTAAATCTTAATCTATAATTTTATCTATTCCATTCCAGGTATCTTGCGTTTGTGTGTTGTTGTTTCTTTGTACCAGCAACACATTGTTTTATTTATTATAGTTCTTTTTTTTAATTGCTTAAAGTATTATAAAGGGTATTACATATGTGTCCTTTTTTTCCCCCCGCCCTTGACAATCCCCTGGCCTCCCCTACCCCCCAGTGTCTTATGTCCATTGGTTATGCTTATATGCATGCATACAAGTCCTTCGGTTGATCTCTTACCCCCCTCCCTCCTGCCCCCCCAACCCTCCCTGGCCTTCCCGCTGCAGTTTGACAATCGGTTTGAGGCAGCTCTGCCTCTGTATCTATTATTGTTCATAAGTTTATGATGGTCTTTATTATCCATGAATGAGTGAGATCATGTGGTATTTTTCCTTCAATGACTGGCTTATTTCACTTAGCATAATGCTCTCCAGTTCCATCCATGCCATTGCAAATGGTAAGAGTTCCTTTATAGTTCTTAATTAAAAGGTTTATTATATGGTAGGGAACTTTTTTCTATTATTCTTCATTTGCTGAATATGTTCTTTCATATTTTTGACAAGTTTCCTGTTAGATGAAATTTAGATCCGATTCTTTTTGTTTTGTTTCTTCTACATCAATCAATATTATCTTCCTATTTAGTTCCATAAACATACATAGATTAGAAAATTTACATAATTACAGTTTTACAGTTTTCCAAGTTTTATATTGTAACTTTTGGAAAGTTTTATAGTTTTTCTTTTTTCAGGTAGGTTGAATTATTTCTCATTGAAATTATTCTTAAATATTTTATATTTTTTTCTTATTGTAAGTGATATCTCCTGGTACATCTCTAAAATGACTCTGACATATAACAAAATAATACACATATTAAAAATATTGATCTACTCATTTACTTTATTAATTCTTTTATTAATTAAAACTTTTAATTTGGTAGTTTTTAATTTTCTAACCACAATATTATATAACTTCCTTTTGTTCCTTTCTTTGATATGTTTTAATTCTGGCCTCATTTTTTGTTTTTACCATATAGTAGAGATAATTTGAATAATGACAACATGTTGATCATACTAATACTTTTTTCCTGTTGATTTTAATGACTGTGAAATTACTTTTATTTAGTACAGCTTAACAATAAATTCAACTAAACTGCTTCTAGAAATATCCTTTGAACACATAGTGAGAATAAATATTATGAAATATATAACATTCTAAGCAATGAAGAGCTAAACATTTATGTTTCACCCTTAAATTGCTTATACATACATATACTCACATACACATATATTCACATCATATTATAGCAAGTTATTATTTTTAATCATCGCCCAAGGATGTTTATTAATTAAAGAGAGAGAAAGAGAGAGAGAGAGAGAGAGAGAGAGAGAGAGAGAGAGATGAAAAAGAAACATCAATCGGTTGCCTCCTGTATACACCCCGACCAGTGATTGAACTTTTGGTGTTTGGGATGACACTCCTGGCCAGGGTTATAGCGAATTCTTAAGTACCAAAGCATGTGGTATGGTTAGTGAATACCACAGGTTAATGGAAAAGCTGACTGCTACCTGGAGAAGATAGATCTTCAAAGATAAATGGATTTGGATGGGTAGAGAGCAGAGGGAATGGCATTCTGGATGATGGAGAAAGCAGAGCAAAGGCATGGCTATTCTATTTTCAAGGCATATTCAGAGAATAGCAGATCAGTCTTCAAGGTGAGAACAGTGCGTGTGATCCTTTCCAGGGCTCATTGCCTGGCTTGACTCCCTCCTGAGCCAGGCCTTTGCAGGTCTTTAGAACTGCCTGCTGTTCTGGATGTGGATGTGTTTCCCCTCTTTCCCAGTTTGAATCCAAACCTCTCTCCTCTCAAGGCTGTACACTTTTAGCTTTGTGTTCTGATGTAGTCTCTAGTGTGGTCTTTTCCTGATGATCTCCTGGCCTCTGGACCTTGGTTGTTTAGCATGATTTGTAGCTTTGCAACTTTTTATCATGGGCTTACTATTGACCTTTATTATTAAGAAAATCTTTAGTAAGAATTTTTTTCTATGGTTTATCTCTTAAATCTTTATGACATTCCTAATCTTTTTGCTCTTCCCGTTGGGAAGGATGTCCGCTCTTACTTTGCAAAGTTGATATTGGGCAGATGAAGCATATGAATGCTAAGGTAAGGAAATTATTCTGCAGTAGAAAATTTTATTGATTGATTGATTGATTGATTAAGGTATTACATATGTGTCCTTATTCCTAGTAGAAAGTTCTTAAAGGCAGTGTGCTATAGTATAAAACTATAGAATAACTATGACTAAAAGGACATTTTACATTAAAAAAATAACATGTTTTGTAGTTATTTCTTCAAAATGAATCTTAGCGAAATATGAAATAGGGTAGACTTTCATAATTAGAAACACAAGCCTCTGCAAGAATGTGTAAGTATTTGCATCACTGAAAGAAAGAATGGATCACAATATTTATTTAAAAGTGAATTGTTTCATTTAAAACCAAGTAATTCCCACATAACAAATCACAGTGACCCCAGCGATTAGTTATTGGATTTCCCTTTAGAACGCTTAAGATACAATCTTGTGAATGATATATATATAGCATTTCTGTTCCCAATTCCTAAGTCAAACCTTGAAATTGAATTCTTAAGGCCTTCAAAGCCTGTAGGTTCAAATATGTTCCTCATCAAACATAAGAACCTGAAATGGAAAAAGACTTTTTTAAACAGTGATTATTTTTATTTTTCCAAAACAGCATTCAATGGACTCAACTTGTCTAACTTTGCAAGTTCTTTGAAAGACTTGAGATTTTAGCATTTCTTATTAGTTGGTCATCTTGGAGTTCAGAGATTTTAGCCATTTTCATAGAACTGCCAGTCTTTCAGAATGTGGGGTTATTTTCATTGTGCCTCTCATTAACTCAAGTGGGAGTCCCTAGTCATCAATTTAATGAGCTTTTCACCCTAACTGCTAGCAAATATTTAAGCCTGGAGTCATGCCAATGAAAATCCACAGGAATTTTAATGTTCCAAAGTTCTATGGGTAGTAAAAATTTGGAAGAAGGTAGAGTCATGATAGATTTTTGGTAAATCATTTGGTGAACTTCTATTGAATTAAAATGATCTCTCTGATAAATGGTGTCTGTGACTGTAAATGGTATCACCAGCCATCATTTTGTCACCTATCATTTTCTCACTGATTGATTTGACACACCTAGTAGGAATAGTAGGTCAGGTATGGTACATTTTTAACTACACTCTTACTTATATTGGCTTTGTTTTTCATTCTATAGTAAATCTACCAAAGTAAGTAATCATTTACCTGGTATTGTATCTGTAAGGGACCTAAAATAAGAAAGTGACACATTATATAAATATTTTTTTTCCATTTTTTCTTAAACATAGCTCCAAGTGAAATTTGAAACAGCAAATTAACAATGTTTTAGAAAGTCTGGATGTCTAAAGAATTTTCTGTGCACCTTGGTTGGGGTCCAGAAACTAAAATTGAGAAAACAGAATCTGAATTTAGCATCTTCTCATCATTTTAAAGGCTTAACTATTACTGTAAAGCATGTACTATAAAAGCAAAAATGTGTTTTGCTTTAAAAAAAATCCCCAGATTTATTAGCTGCATAATGATGACTGTGAGGACAGAAGGAAAACAACTGTTTCGTTTGTGTAATTCACTGCTGGCACTGTGTTAACAGTCGTTGAAATGCAAGTTGCACATTTAGTGCCTTTTGTCGCAAGAGTCTTACAACTGCCATAGGAAATAAGGTTGTCAGAAGCTCAGAATATTCTGAATTCAGGAATGGTTTATATAAACAGCTCAAAGTCAGCAAAATGTTTTCAGAAAACCCTTGTCAGATTTCTGCACACAGCTTATTGGCCAAAATTTTGTCTCGTAGCCATGGCTAGCTGCAAGGGTGGCTACAAATGCAACAGTTTAATTTCTTCCTCCTTAGATATAAACAGATTCCTTTACTTAATTATTTATTATAATGACAGTAACCATTTTTTCTTAAATTCCCTAGGATGGGCCCATCTGGATTTCTCCCTCCTTAGATATAAACAGATTCCTTTACTTAATTATTTATTATAATGACAGTAACATGATAAATTAAGTGTTTCCACGTGTAAGGTAGTACAGTGGGGCCTTGACTTACGAGTGTCCCGACTAGCGAGTTTTTCGAGATACGAGCCGTCTCTCTGCTGATTTTTTGCTTTGAGTTGCGAGCTAAAATTTGGGTTACGAGCCAGCTTCAGATACCCCACCGCTAGTTGGCGCAGCAAACGTCACAGTGAACGCCACAACATCAGCCCAGCATCACCTGTCTCGTTCACTTTATGATTTGACATACGAGTAATTTGAGTTACCAGCTCCGTCACGGAACGAATTAAACTCGTAAGTCAAGGCCCCACTGTATTCTAAGTAATTTCCAAATATTAATCCTTCAACAATTCCATGAGGCGGGTTTCATTATGCTTGTTTTACAAATGAGAAAACTGAGACACTTCTCTGTTCATGCAACTAGGAATTAGCAGAACAGAAATACTCTCAAACCAGTGCCTTTTACTACACACTTCTACCACTCCTTAACTGCAGGTTAATGAACATCCCTTATCAGTCCTTAAATGTCCTTCTTTTTCCTTTTTATATTTATACTTTAAATGGATTTTATTATTTTTGTTTATTGCGGTAAGTGTGGGTCAGATCATTTTCTGAAACATAATTTGAAAAGGCAACTTGGCTGAACTGTCTATCATACAGTACAAGTTCCCCAATTCCTCATTTTTCGTATCCAAAGTGATGGATTACTCTACATGTTCTCTTGCAGTCCTTCAAGACCTAACACTTATCATCTCTGAATTTAAAAAAAAAAAATTAGGTCTTTGAGGGTCCAGCAGAATAGTTACCTCAGTCCACTTTTTATGACTGACAAAATGTTCAGATTGAGAGTCATCACTCTTCTGTTTGCAAAGAATCCTCAATTAAAAATACAGAGACAATGCTTTGAGAGGAAGGCAAAGGGACAAGAAGCTGGAATGCATCTGTGATAAAGGAGTAGGAGATTTTATGAGTTCTCATATATATATTCCTTTGCATGAGAAGGAAAAATGCAGAGTTGATAGCTAAAACTATATTTGATTTATAGGTGGATTTGGCTTATGTCAAATAATTGTAGTAAATTACTCTTGAGAATAATCTAAAAACATGAAGAATGCAGCGTTTCCCTACTGGTCCATGATCTATCATTAGTTAGATATGAAATAATTCAGGCTCTGACAATTCTTCCACCCACGTTGGACACACAGGCTCTGTGCATGATGCTAGCAACTTGAAATTGCCAACCTTGGGCAGTGTTTGGAATCCGGCACTCTAAGGACAGGTGGATGAGATAGGGTCCCAGCACTGGCTCTGGCGTGGCTTGACCAAACCTGAGGTTAAGCGTGCTACACATTCATCCCGAGTGATGGGTGAGGAGATCTGAAAGAATGTGTTTAATGGGAGTGCTCTGCTAAACATCTCAACAATGATAACTATGATTACATAGAAATAGTGTAAAGTTGATGCACCAGTCAATAAAATCCAAATAGAAACTATATCTTGTTGTGCAAGGAATTGAAACCCTGTGAAAAATCCATTTCTGTCTACTTCCTTTCTCTGCTTCTATAGTACCTCTATAGCATTTCTATACTTGCCCTGAGAAATCCTTCTGCTTTGGAAAACTAGATTTAAATCTTTCAGACTTAAATGATATTGGACCATACCAAAGGCATATTGGCTATAAATATAACTGTATGCAGACAAATATTCTTTTGGTACATCTCAAGCTAAGAAAAGACACATTGAGTTAGTGTAATGTTTTTGTGCTGTAATTTGCATGCTGTGAGAACTTTTGGAGTCTGTAAAGCTTAAGTTAAAATCTTAGATCTGACCATGACTATTGGAATGAACTTGAGTAATTTATTTAGAGATTTACCAAGGACAGAGATAGCATGGAGTTGCTACCATACCTGAGGTCATCAGATTCTCCCCACAGAACAGTATTTCACGTGATGCAGTTTCTGGTATTCAATGTCTGGTAAAAATCAAGGAAATAGGTATTTTTGCTCACTTTTGTATTTATACTGATTCTGTTTAATAAATTCATCTTTTTGGAACAAGTAACAAATGAGTGCTATGTTAGCATGGAATCTGTGACAAACTCTAAACCATCAATTTATTAGCATTAATTTAAATAGTTCTCTTAGGAAATGGCCCAGGATTAAAGCACAATTTAATGGTGGTGATTAAGATTTATGCAGAAATGATTTTATTATGTTTGTCTTAATGAAAGTGAATAAAATAAACCACCCTGAGGTATACTTTTGATATATTTCAAGGATATAATTTACTGATTTTTGCATGAATTTAACAATACCTCTTTGCATATTGGACCATGGTCCTTATTTACATCTATCATACTATTTTGTAATTGCCTTTCT
Organism: Myotis lucifugus; assembly: GCF_000147115.1. Taxonomy (NCBI): domain Eukaryota; kingdom Metazoa; phylum Chordata; class Mammalia; order Chiroptera; family Vespertilionidae; genus Myotis; species Myotis lucifugus. Next base: position 2,001,864 of record NW_005871127.1, read on the forward strand.
TTATTTTTCTTTATATTATAACCTACATATGGGCAGGAAACATGTTTTTTCGACATAAATAACTAAAAATATTTTATAACAATTTTTATTTTGGGCTGTGGTTGAGGTAGCATTGAAAATAAAGAGAAAAGGAGGCAAGTGTTACTAGCTACAAATGCGTTTTATTGAAACCAATAATTGTAAGTACCTTTATAATATCCTTTTTTGTCAGTACAGAAAATGTACTTGAAACTTAACAGGTCTTCAAACAAATGGCCATCAAATAATAAACACTTCAAGGTACAGTAACTCCGAATGAATTATGAATCATTAAAGAAATAAGCAAATGAAAATTATCTTACGGAAATTAAAATAACTAGTTTTTTTAATTAAATACATTTTTTATTGATTTCAGAGAGGAAGGGGGAGGGAGAGAGAGACAGAAACATCAGTGATGAGAGAGAATCATTGACCACCTGCATCCTGCACGCCTCCCACTGGGGATTGAGCCTGCAGCCCGAGCAGGTGCCCTTGACCGGAATGGAGCCCAGGCCCCTTCAGTCCACAGGTCGACACTCTGTCCACTAAGCCAAACCAGCTAAGGCTAAAATACCTAGCTTTTAAGAATGGCTGCTCTCCCACTTAACCACTGTGCTGGGAGATTGCAGGGCACACAGCTGATCTGCCGTGTAACATGGTCCAACTCGCCCTCCTAAGCGCGTGCTTCTCAGGAAGATGTACTTTCAGGACTTCCTCCCAGAGTAGAGGCTGATACTGGTGTCACTTTTGCTGCGAGGAGCCCAGGAATATTTATATAATTCATCATGTTTATTCATGAAATCGGAGGAATGGGAGTTTGGTCCCAAAGGAGTTTTCTTAAAACATTATTTGTAGAAGTGTGGGCAGTTGGCCAAATCTTAATCTAGCCTCTCATAATTTAGCCCAGAACTCCTTCTGGTTCAGGTACATATTTTCCTCTTTGGCGATAAAGCATAGACCAAAGCAGAGAAGGACACATGTAAGGCACTGTATCTAAGGTAACACAAGGGGACATTCATAAGTTTTAAAGATTAGGATGGAGACACCTTAGGGATGTCATTACACTGCATATCATAGTTCACTCCCTGTACCCCCACAATGCATGCCCATCTCGTATGCAAATTGCATTCACCCCATTCCAAAATTTCCAAATGTCTCAATTCAATAAAGACTCAACTTTATTGAGTTTAAAACCTCATTTAAATTTCATCATCTCCAAAGGCCTACATTTCTTCATCTAAATCAAGTATGGGTGAGGCTCTGGGTTTGATCCATTCTGAGGGAGAATTCCTCTTCATGTGCAAAACTATGAAACTCAAGAAACAAGTTATTTGCTCCCAAAATACAATGGTAAGACAGGCGTGGGGTACCAGTTATAGAGCTCTCTATTCAAAAAGGGAGAAAAGGAAGGGGGGGGGGAAGCACCAACATTCCCAAGCAGCTTTAAAATGCAGCTGAGGCATCAATGTTCAGTTTAAAAGCCTGGGACTAATCCTCTGTGGTTTTCAGCTCCGTCCTCTGGATTTCTGACTTTTCCCTCTGAGGTTGAGAATCCAACCTTCTAGTCATCCTCCAGTTTTCCTCAGAAGTAGCATGTATTTGATGCTGATTAGTTTTACCAGCCTGGCTCCTAACTGTGGGGTTTTGGTGGTTCTATCGCCTTTTTTCATTTTGATCTCTCCCTTCTGGTCCAAGCCGGCAATGTTTCTGCTAGTATAAGAATTTCAAGACCCTTGTGAGTTTCCTTGGCATGTCACAGGAATCCACCCTGTTAGAAAAGAAGCTCCACCCTGGGCCTTTCTTAGATAATCATATCTTTAATTTTGTGTTCTGCTGACAAGGCTGGGGGGGATCCATGAATCACGTGCCTATTCTCTTTAAAGAGACATCTCTGTGACTGAATACCCAGACCCTCTGAGCCTTCGGAGACATCAGACAAAGGTCATCTAGCCACACCCTTGGCTTTGTATCCAGAACACTTTTTCTTGAAAGTGATGCTCCTGATTTTAGCGTCTTTTGCGATCTGGTAGCCAAGAATATCCCACTTCATCAAGTCCTGCTTCCTTTTGGATTAAGTTCTTCCCTCCTCCTCACATCTTTCTCTTGCATTTTCCTGGAAGAAGCCGGAAGAAACCAAGCCACATCTTTAACCACTTTCCTTGGGAATCTCCTCAGAAAAATATCAAGTTCATTAGTTACAAGTTACGCCTTTCATATAACTGAGGGACACGGTTCTGCTAAACTCTCTGCTACTACATAACACGACTTCTCTTTCTTCCAGTTTCCAATAATGTGTTTTTCATTTGCTTCTGAGCCCGTAGCAGCGGTGCTTTTACTATCTTTCCTACCAATCATCAGCTTCTGATGATTTAAGTGTCTTTAAGACAGCGTAGATCTTCTCTTCTGTGCTTCTGGCTTCCTCCTGGCTCTTGATTAGCAGAGGCATTCAAATCCATATTTCTACCAATAGTCTGTTCAAAGCAAGCTAGGCTTTTTCTGTCATGCTCCTCAAAATTCAGTCTGTATTTGCTCCTTACTGAATTCCAAAGCCATGTCCACATGTTTAGGTATTTGTTAAAGCAACATCCTTCTTCCAGTTCCCCAAATTGGTATTCCTTTGCCACATTAACGAATCACTACAAACTGAGTGGCTGAAAACAACCCTGTTGACAGCTGATCTTAGCTGAGTCAGACCCATTTTAGACTTCAGAAGTCCACAGTGGGTCTCACTCAGCTAAAATCGGGTGTCAGCAGGGCTCTAGGGAATGCCTGTGTCTTCCCTTTTTCAGCGACTGGAAGCTTCTTGCATTTCTTGACTCGTGGCTCTTCTCTCACAGCCAAAAGTATAACATGGTCACACTTCTCTCCCTCACACCACAGCCTCTCTCTTGTAAGGATCCTTGTAATTACATTGGACGCCATTGCATAATCCAGCGTCACCTTCCCATCTCAAGACCCTTAACTTAGTGGTGTCTGCAGAGTTCCTTTTGCCATGTAGTCACAGATCCCAGGAATTAGGGCATGGGCATCTTTGGGGAGGTGCAGGCGGAGCATTATCTTTCCTACCAAAGAAACATACTATACAAATGAGGTATTTAAAAGCGAAGTTTATGCCTCCCTTCTTTCTGCATCCCCAGGACCTGGTGTAGTCATTGCCTGGTACCTGGAAGGCACCCAGTAAATGTTAAATAATTGTTTTAGTAAAAATAACATGTATTTGGCATTTGCTACATGACAGACACTCTTCTAAGAGATACAGCAGTGAACAAAACACAGTTCTCACCCTCACAGACCTTACATTCTAGTGTAGGGAAGCAGAGAGTATATACACACACAAGAGCATTAGGTGATGGATGACATGAAGAAACATCATCCAGGGTAAGTGCAGAATTTGCAGGGTGTGCTATGTGAGAAGTCCTTTCAAACAAGGTGCCATTTGACTGGAGACCAAACAGAACAGAGGAACAAGACATAAATATTTGGGAGAAGAAATTTCATTAAGAGGAAATGGTAAATGAACAGATTCTGAGGTGGGAACATGCAGGGGGTTTGAGATTTTTAAGGAATAGAAAGGATGCCAATGAGGTTCACAATGAGAGGTGGAAGAATGGACTAAGAAGAGGTCAGACAGGTAGAAAGGACAGGTTGCGTAGCATTTTGTAATCTGTTGTGAAGAGTTGGATTACACTGAGAGGGAGATGGAAGTACATTACGTAGTTGCAACACAGGCTGGCAAAAATCAGACTTGTATTTTAAAAGATGATTCTGGTTGCTATGTTGACTACTTCCTGCAGGAAGGTAAAGGTGGAAGCAAGGAGACAAGACAGGGCTATTGCAGTGGTCCCAGGGAGAAATGATGCCGACTTGGCATAGAGTGGTAACAGTGGTAATATGAATTTGTAGCTCATTCCAAAACTTTTTTTAAATTCTCACCTGAGGATATTTCCATTGCTTTCCAGAGAGAGTGGAAGGGAAGGGGTGGGCTGGAGGGAGGGAGGAAGGGAGGGAGGGGAAGAGGGAGAGAGAGAGAGAGAGAGAGAGAGAGAGAGAGAGAGAGAGAGAGACATTGATTGGTTGCCTCCTGCATGTGTCCCAATCAGAGCCAGGATGCAACCTGCAACTCATTTTTGAGCCCCTGATTGGGAATCAAACCTGAGAGCCTTCAGTGCAAAGGCCAACACTCTAACCACTGAGCACACCAGCCACGGCTCTGAATTTTTTTCTAAAGTAGAACTCATGTGATTTGCATGAAGGATTGGTTGTGGTGTGAGAGATGGCAGTTAAAAATGACTGCAAGGATTTGGGCTGAGCATTTGTGAGTGGAGGCATCATGTTTTGAACTGGGGAAGACGACAGACCATAACACATTTTCAGTTTTGGATATGTTTACATTGGGTTGCTGATCAGACATTAAGCAGAGATGCTGTGTGGGCAGATGGACCTGGGGACTTGAGTTCAAGGGAGAGACTGGGGCCAGAGGTGCACTTTTGGGAATCTTAGCACCTAGGTGACATTTAAAACTGTGGAGCTGAATGAAGTCCAGGAAGAG
>NW_005871127.1:2007100-2056531 GCF_000147115.1 Myotis lucifugus
AAAAAAGAAAGTAAAGAAAGGGGTGATCAGCCCTGGCTGGTGTAGCTCAGTTGGGTAGAGTATCATCCTGATTTGCCAAAGTTGCAGGTTTGATTCTTGATCAGAGCACATACAAGAACCAACCAATGAATGCATAAGTAAGTGGAACAGCAAATCAATCCCTCCCTCCCTCCCTCCCTCCCTCCCTCCCTCCCCCTCTACTATCTCTTTAAAAGCAATAAATTAAAAATAAATAAATAAAAGTGATCAAATGTGTTCGCTGCTGCTGAGATGCCAGTAAGATGAGTGCCCCAAAATAACCACTTAGTTTGGCATCGTGGACGCTTGTGTTCTGATGAGTTGGGGATTCAGATGCCTGATTGAAGTTATTCATGGAACCCCAAGGGCCTTTATAATCCGCCAAACAGCAAAGACTCCTCACTGCATTTCTTAACTTTGACAAATACTTAAAACTATGCTATGGAATTTGGGGCTGACTGGTAGTATAAATATTGGAGTTTCTTTGAAGTTCAGTCAAGACTTCTGCATTAGTCATCTAGAGTTCATTTCTTTGCAAAACTCTCACAATGTACTAGCTTTAAGCTGTCTAAATTCCTTACCTTCAATTATCTCCCTCTCATAAGACAAACAAGTCTATAAACATGGAGAGATTAAGGTAACGGAGGAAAATTCCGTTTTCCTGGGAGAACACAACTCAGTCCACGCAGAATAGTTTGAAAGGCACCATTGCCTTAACGTTTCTACCCCATTTCCTTATGGTGCTGACAGAGCGCGAACATCAAATGCTGCAGGTCAGGCATTAGTTATGGGGATTCTTTAGCAGAAAATGCATTTGTTCTCTTGAGACCAATGAATATGTTAGTAATTAATTAGTGTTGTATAACTTCATATTCCCCTCCTCTTTGTAAACTCAACTATCAAAACATTGTTGGCTTATATGTGACTCCATATGTCAAAATCACTTGAGTCCATATTTGGTATCTTTTGAAAAAAGTAGGCATAACTGTAAAGCACATAAAACATTGGAACTCACAGAGCCAAAAATTTTTTATCCTTACATACTCTGCCAAAGTTTATTACAGGTTCTTTAAAATATAATGTATAAATGAAAACTATTCCACCTACTTCTTTCATAGTATACTCCTATGCTTTTTCATTTCCTTTCTACAGAAGGGGGACTTATAGAAGGTATGGGATAGACAAAAGCAGGGGAAGCAGATTGGAAAAAGGAGGGTGTAAAAGGAAATTTGCCAGATTGAATTTACCATCTGAAACTGTGATCCGAGGATGCAAATCATCTTCCGTGTGTCTGGCTTGATCTAGGCAAATGCTGGGTTTTGAAGGGGTTAGAATTTGCTCTTGATGCTTCATATAGTCTCGCTCTCTGCCCACCTCCCTCTTATTGGGGACACTCTCCTTGCCGTGGTGCAGACATAGGGTTACATATTTCATTACCCTCTGTTTGAAATTTATCAGTCATATTTCTAAGAATGTTTTCTCAACTAGGTCATGGGCGCTAAAAATTGCTTGCTTTAACTTCAGATTAAATCCAAACAAAATAGCCAACCAACCAGCTTTCATTAAGGGAATGTAAAAGAAAGCAGAAAGAGTGAAGTACACGAGGAACAGTTGGCATAGGGTCAACAGCCTGATTCGCCTATAGGCACATACCTGACTCTGGACATGTGATTTCAACAAAGGGTTTGGAAGCTCAGAATTGGAAAATGCAGGTCCCAGTGATTGGAAGGGAAATGGTTCGTTACTGTTTTCTTCTTGTCATCGGCTTATATTTGCTTTCTCATTGGTACTTTATTATTTAAGTTCAATAGATACAGAAGAGTCTACTGAGTGTTATTGTTAGGAATAAGACATACCCAAATTCAAATCCCAGTTCTGACACTGACTGGGTGATTTGACCCATTTACCTACCTTCTGTATATCTTAGTTTCTCAAACATAGAAGGGAGACAATCCCACATTATGAAATTGTTGTGATGAACATTATATCAAGAAGTTTATGAAAAAGGACCAGTGTAGAATATAGACCCTATAGATTTTAATCGTAAATTGAATAATATATGTCCTGGAAACAAACAATACATTTGACAAGTGTGTTATAGGTACACAGTAACAAAGGACATTTTGGGGAAACCATGTCTTGAATATGGACATTTTTTAGTTTAAATAGGAATACTTTTTGATTCATATTGTAAAATATTTTGTGCAGAAACATGTATCATTACAAAATACAGTTTGACATCTCAACAGATTAACTCACTAGGAATCATTAAGGTAAAGGAAATGTGGAGGATTAATAAAATCACATCAAAATTGAGAGATTATTTATCCACCGCAGGATGAAATGATATCATATAAGTGAATAGTGATTCTGCTTTGCATGTAATATATCTATCCATCCATTCATATGTATTATCTAAGTTTTTATATATCTGATTGCAATTGCAAAATGCATATAAGTGAATGTTAAGAAAATCTCAAAATACAATTAAATTTAGGACCCCCTAACCCAGGGGTGGGGAACCATTTTTCAGCCAAAGGCCATTTGGGTATTTATAAAATCATTCGAAGGACATACAAAGTTATCAACTTAAAAATTAGCTGTTATATTTGGTTAAACATTTAATTAACTCACCCCTAATGCCTTAGCAGGGCCAGACCAAATGATTTCATGGGCTTTATATGGCCTGCAGGCCAGATGTTCCTCACCCCTGAGGCTTAACCTCTAATCACCGTCATATCTCATCTCAATTATCTTTGAAATTTGGGAGAATCAAATATTACCACACAACATAGTCTACCGTTTCAGTTAGCATCACTGATGAGAAGCCCTAGCCAGTTTAGCTCAGTAGATAGAGCGTCAGCCTGCGGACCAAAGGGTCCCAGGTTGATTCTGGTCAAGGGCACGTACCTCCGTTGCAGGCTCCTCCCTGGCCTGGGCCCTGGTCAGGGTTCATGCAGGAGGCAACCAATCGATGTGTTTCTCTCACATTGATGTTTCTCTCTGTCTTTCCCTCTCTCTTCCACTCTCTCTAAAAATCAATGGGAAAATATCTTTGGGTGAGGATTAAAAAAAAATAAAAATAAAAAAAATAAAGGAATCACTGATGAGAAAGTGCTGATCTACACTATGAATACAAAGTTGAACTGAATAGATTTCATATCGTTGAGTCTTCCAAATGATTGCCATAAAAATATGTGACTAACAGTTTTGTTGATTTTTATGCTAGGAAGTTGTGGACTGGAAATAATGCCTAACTTGGTCCCAGACATTTTGTTCAGTGTACTCTATAAACAGTAATAAACCTCAGTATCTTCTAGACAATGACACTTTGAATCATTTAGGAATGCAAGCAACAAAATTAGCTGTTATCAGACTTTGGTTTATTGCAAAATTTAGCAAAGTTTTTGATGTCATCCCTGACCCCTTGCTCTGAAAACAAAAGCAAAAACATAATTATTGCTTATTCTTTCCCCCTTCTTTCTTTGTGCCACTGGAAAAGAAGGGCGAGGAAAAAAAATCATTGTAATAAATAAAAATAGAGATGTAAAAGAGAAAAATAGATGAATCCAGATTAGAAATATTAGGAGCAACAGAAATATCATCAAGCAGTTTCAAAATATGCTTCTTTTTTTTAAAGGTTATCATGTAAAAAAAAATCACACCAAAAATATAGCAGCAGAGAAGAGAGATAAATACAAGTTAATTGCACACTAATCCCATGCAAAAAACCTGGGTCATCAGCCAAAGCAGTAGTATTCAGAATCCAATTTGGGATGCTTGCGCAGTGCTTGGGAGTCCTCCGTGACGGAGCTGTCACTGAACTGGTCCAAGTCTGACGGGGTGTGATGGCCTGGCACATCATCTGCCAAGGTGTCCAGATAGCTCCCCACGGAGATGCCATCCAGCCCGTCGCTGCCATCGTGTAGGCTATTGTAGCTGCCGTGGAGGGAGGTGCTCTGACTCTCCAGTAAGCTGCACAGGCTGCCACTGAGACTGCTGCCTCGGCTGGTGATGGTGGCTTTCTCTTCGATCATCCACTTGATGGACTCAATGCTCTCGTTGATCACAAGCAGCTGACGCATGAGCCTGGCGTCCGTGGCTCTGAGATTAACCTGCAGAGAAGAGGGAGAGAGGAAAGACCTTCCAGTGAGTCTACGTTCGTGCAAGACCCAACATTCATTTGGATTCTCTCTTCTTCAGCCCGTGATTTTAAATCCGTAGACTAAATTCACTCGATCTCAGGATGCTTTTGAAAACGGCTGACCCATGGCAGGAGTCATAATCAAGGAGCTCACTTCCCACCGGACGCATCAGGCTCCAAAAGAGACAATGAAACTCCCACTGCATCCCTGACCCTGACCAAGATGCCTGGAAATTTCATACTGAATATCAGGTTCCAGCTAAAACACGTATGCTCTCTTTGGCCCAATTAATAGTTTATCCAAGTTTACTTGAGAATATGTGGGTGGATGCTAAGAGGTGCAGAGAGGAGAGATGTGTAGAAATTAGGAATTATCATAATCCTTGTTGCAGCGTCTATCTTTTTGAGTGATAACATGCCAGGCATCATTATAGAAGCTCAACACTCGTTACAGTAATTCTATACCACAGGTTTATTATTTTTATCCCCATTTTACAGATGGAGAAACAGAAAAGCTTTGAGAGTACAGAAGAGGTCTGTTCTCTTTATGATTTATGAACATATATACTATTCAATAATGCCTTATTTCTAAGAGGAACCAAATTGCTGTAATATTCCTGGAATCCAAAAGGGTACCATTATACTAGGCTGATATACTTTACAAGATGCAGTGTACAGATAGTTTCTGTAGATTGATTTGCTTCAAATATGTCAGGGGCAGCCCCGATCAAAATTGGGACATGGAATTCTGAGAAGGTTCTAAAACTCCCCTAAGTGCCTTCTCGGTGTGCATTTCTTCTGATAGATCTAAGCTACCTTGGAGAAATCTGTCTTTAAAGCCACAAAACGTAATTCTTTTGTGGGTCTTACACTTCAGCGGAACACTTGCTAACATCAGGTGTGTGGTGGTTCTGGGGAAGGTGGGAAAAGGGGGGCTGCACGAACTCTCATCATTCCCTTTGTTCTTGGAGCTGGAGAGATGGGGCTCCTATAGACTCCAGTGCCTGGACTGGGAGGCAGGGACACGTTTGGCCACCAGGGGTCCTAGTCACATTCTTTATGGTTTGAAATGGATTCCTGTTTTTTGTTTTTGTTTTTTTCAGTTGGAATCTTTTAACCCAAGAGTCTGAGCTTTGCTAATTCTCTTTAACATCCATGGCTAATTCAAATTTATAGGTTTCTAGAATTTTCAAAGGCACTCAGTCACAAGTGACTCAAGCCATAAGGGAGAAAGGAGCCTATTGTCTTCAAATCTACGCATTCATTTTTGTAAAAACTATTTCCTGGTTAGGAGTTAATCCATAACTGAAGGCAAACTTTGCATTTAGTGAATGTGGTGAACAAACATTAGGAGAGATGGAATTTCTACCAGGGACTTCAAAGATCTAAGGTTACAGGATAAAATATAGATGTATAAATATAAAAAGCACAAAGTACAATTTAAAAAGCCTTCATTTTGATAGGATATTCAATAAAGTGATTGGGTGACCTTATCTTTTCCAAGAGAGCACTGAGAACGAATTCTGTGGAAGGTAACCAGTGAAATCATTTCACTGAGGTGTTCACAAACAGAAGGATGTAAACTTAGTAGGTCTAAGAGGGGAAATGTGTAGAAATTAAGGAATCATTATATCATCATATATTAGCTTTTCTATTTGTGGAGTCATCTCAATGACCTTGCAGTGACCTGTTGGGGAAGGAGATTTTCTGGCAGTTTTTATGTTCCAATTCACCCATACACCCCATGAGCCATCAAGATACTGTAATACAACAAATATTTACAAATCAGCAACCATTTGCCTTAGTCCACTGAGGAGCATAGAAAGTCATGATGAGCCAAAGTCTTGCAAATGTCTCCAGTCAGGCAACTGTAGCTGATAAAACCCGCTGTGCCCATTGCTGGTGCAGTATAAATGCTGGTGCAATACACTGTAAATGAGACCATTTCCCAAATGAGCACAGCTGCATCTGTTCACATTCCTACCCTGTCCCAGGCAAGTCTCCCAGCCTAGGCTCAGCTCTGGGTGTGTCCCTGCTATTCCCCTCACTTGAAATACTTTGACTGTCTTCCTCCCTAAATCCACTCCATCCTCCAGTTCCCACCTCTTCCATCAACCCTACTTGCTAATTCCAGCCTCCTCTGCAGTCCTATTAGTTTATATCTCACAGTTTAGCTTAATTTTCTACGGTCATACATTGCTACCTATGATTGTGTCTTTGAGCTGTTTCTTGACTAAATTTAAAGTGCCTTTAAGAAAGAAGCCATGTCTCCTATTTCTTCCATCTCTTTTAGGCGTGTCGTAAGCAATGATTGATTTTTTTTCTTTTACAAATAGTCGTAATTTGGGGATCTCAAAACATAATAATACACATTCCCAGAAAACTGTGTCACTCAAGGGTTAAAACACACTTAAGATAATATTTTAGCAAATTTTGCCTGAGCCATACAGTGGCTGCATCAAATACAATTTAAAAAAAAATTCATTGCACAATATGAATAAGAGGGGAGTAGACTCTGAAGCAACAAAAGCTTCCTTTGACCGTGACATGATTTATTTAAATAAAAAAATTCTTTTCTTCTGAAAGCAAACATTCACAGGCCATTGAACCACAGTTGGGGAAAAAAAACTGACGAAAGCGGGTCAGTTAGAACGCGTTGATCTGGCTGATCATGATCACAGATCGACTGTGTCTCACTCTCTGTCCTTGGTGAGAGAGTAAACAGCTTCCCACTGTGGGAGCCCTGGGCCAGCCGGTTCACACGCTGCCCATCCATTTCCTGGAGCTGCAGGCAGCTTGCTTCACACTCACTGCTTTCTCCTGGAACCAAGGTGTGGCTATGCTACTGCTGATGACCCTTGGAAGTATGAGCAATCCGCCGCAGAACTAAATCACAGTGTCACTGCAGTCTCCAGTAGCTGCCCCACCTTTTCTCACTATTATTCATCTCAGTCCTTATGAAGTCTGACCATCGATTAAGAAGAGAGTAGAGAGAGAGAGAGAGAGAGAGAGAGAGAGAGAGAGAGAGAGAGAGGCTATGTTGGCAGGAGACCATGCAGTTCTTTCACCTGAGGTCTTCTAAGGTCCCGTAACCTTACTCTGAGAATGGCGGGAGGTGGGAGGCCCTCCTTATGATCTGAATCTGTGTCCCTACTTTGGAGAGGGGACATGATATACAACCCCCACACCACATTTCTGGGCTTTCTGCTCCCTTCATAATATTTATCACTCGTTGAAATAATTCTGCTTCTTATTTGTCTACTTGTTTTCTGTCTCTCCCATTGGCATGGAAGCACCACAGAATGCACAGGACTTAGTGTCCTCTTCACTGCTCTGTGCTCAGGACGTACAAGAGTCTTGGCACATAGTAGGTGCTCGATTAGTGTTCATTCAAGGGCTGAATGATTTTGCCAGATTGGACCATCTGTCAGGAGCACCCCTCCCTCAGGTTCTGCTGTGGGCCAGTGACATGTTTGCTTCTAGAAGAAAATACATTTTTTTTATTTATGTAAATCATGTCACAGTCAGAGGCAGCTTCTGGAAAGAGCACTTGAGTATTGAGACGCTGCCAGCGTGCAATCCCACGCCTCTCCATTCACAGGATTGGGACACCGAGAAACTGGTGCAGGGTTATTCCTATCTTCAGTGTGCAGATTATGAGCTAGTATCTCCGAAAGGAAGTGGATTTCAAGGTGTGAATCACACTCCAAACATTACTGTGTTTGTTCGGAGGCAGTAATGGGCACGAGCACAGCACAGGTGTTCTGCAAACACTTGATGCAATGAGTTACACAGAGGGAGCAAACACACACATAGGACATTGACCAAAAAAAGGTTTGCGCGAATTGATCCCTCCAAGTGGCTGCCCCTTCCTCTCTCCCTGCTCCCTCTCTCCCACTCTGGCCCTTAGTTGCTGCACTTTAGATGGAATGAATGCTGACATTTCATATCACTTTCAAACAGGAGGTGAATTGGGTCTGTGGCAGAACTTGAAATGAAGGATCTTGAAAGAGCAAATATTCTTAATGATAAACTTTTCCAGATCTATGTTTTCTTTCAGACTCTCATGTTAATACTGAAAGAATCCAAAGGTTATGAATTGGCTCAATGGAATCCCAGAAAGAGAGAATGCGGTCACATTTTCAATGAATGAGGGAGTTGACAAACTAGCCAACTTCTTTTGTGGTGGTAAATGAGGAACCTGCCACTGCCTCTGTTGACCTATGTGACCTTTGGGCAAAGTGGCCTGGCACATAGGCCTGAAAACCACATCCTGGGTGTTGTCTGAGCTGCAGTGAGCCACTGGACTCGGTGGATGTGGTAAAACAGTCTGTGAACAAAGACTGATTTCTGCCCAGTAAAGAAGATTTAATTCGGCTGAGGGACCCAGCTGTCGCTTGTGTCTGCTTTTGGTATTAAGATGTTATTTGATAAGAAGATTCTGTAGGATAGATCATCTCAGTATCTCCCTCCGCCCTGATGTTGTCTCCGATTCTTTGCCTTTCCTGTGGCCATTTGCTCACTAAATTGTTTCTGCTATGAGAAAATTCCGCAAATTATAGAGGAGACAAGGTACACCGCTTTTGCTGCTCAGTATCTCCAGCAAAAGACTTAGCTGGTAAAAACTCATGGCTAAAGCCAGAAGTGTAAGCTCTATGTGAATGCAGTGATAGAAATTTTAGCTCTTACCATTTGGGTTGAAATAAAAATCATATTGTGTTCTGCTCCAAGATAAACATGCATATCCTCTTTAACATGCCTGTGTATTGACTGCAGTGTGCACTTGAACTGCAGAATTGTGTCTTCCAGATAAGGGCATTACTCTATCTTGTCAGACTACAGGCTGGGTTAGCACCATGTTCTCATATCTCTCTCAAAGCTCTCTCTCACTGTTTCTCCCCTTTTATTTATGAGAATGGATTAATCAGCATTCCTACTGTAAAAGCCACGGTATCCATGACTTAAATCCCAAACGTCCAGCAGGCTGTCATCTGAATTAGAAGGGAGAAAGACTACTTTTCAAGCAGGTCCATAATAATGAACAAGCAGAAAGGAAGCCAGATTAGATTTGCTTTTTAACATGATGCTCTAATCCTGGTTTTAAATCAGAGGAAACCAATCAACATTGTTTTCAGATGTGCAGTTGGGGAAAGCTCTTTTCTAGCCATATTTATTTCTAAATATACAAACATAATCAAAAGCATCTGTATGCACTAAAGGAAAGAGCTGTTTCAAATATGCTTGGAATATTGTTTTTCCAGCAGTTCATCCCAGTTTATCTGCATGTTCACTTTGCATAACCTTCTTGTGTCCAAATTTGCTCCCTCTCCAAATTCACCACATCCTCCATTTGAGGATCACAGGAGATTTTTCTGCCTGCCCACCCTTCACATGTCCAGCATTTTATGAATAGCTTTATGTGTGAAGCACTCCGCTAACTCTTTTCGCAGAGGATCCTCAAGGATGCTGTTGTCCGTGCAGTCTAGAAGACTGTGCGTTCCCACCCACAGCCTTTGCTTTGGAATGAATGCTTCAGGGGATGAGCCATCCACAAGTCCGTGTGGTTCCACCAGAGTTTTTCCTCCGTTTTTTCAGTCAGTTAAAAACTGACAACACAATTTGTTTCTAATTGGGCAACAGAGGATTCCATTTTTATATCAGTCTTTGTCTCCCTCCATTTATGTTATTTGGGGAACTGAACAATAACTAAAACAGTTCACTCTTTTCCCAAGACCTTATAGAAGAGTTATTTCCCCAAAGACGGAATTACATACATAAAAACACTATCAGCAGCACAGGTGACTGATGGATGTTGTTTTGATAAATTCAAAAGCTGCATCTGGTTTATGTGAAAGGGGCACATGTGACCCTCCCGAGTCTTAAACATAAATTCCAGCCACCAGGCCTGCTCCTGAGATCTGGACGGTTTCTGCTGGTTGGATAGGAGTTTTCAGCCTTGTTCCCTCAAGTTTTAGGTCCAACAGAATCTTAGATGCCTGTGAAGTCAATTCCTTTCCCATATCCTAATGTAGTGACATTGGCTTCCTGAGTGCTTTCAATACATACATGCAGAGTGTAATCACCTGGGTTGAAATTCTTTGGAATGATGTAACAGAAAGACTGACTCCCCACATTTGTACCATGTGCATTTTTCTAATTTAGAACTTAAAATGGTATTTTTACATGGAACACTGGGATATGTAAAGTGCTCCTCTGTGTTATGTAGTAGCTGTGCTTACAGTGGGAGGGAAGGGAGGATGAGCTGGTAGATGCTTAACAACTGGCTCCCTGGAAAATTACACACACACACACACACACACACACACACGCACACACACACACGCACACATGTAATAGAAATTGAATTGTACCAGCATAAAAGATGTGTAGCACACACTTTACAAAGGACACTAAAATATGTAGTGCCTTTTCTTGTGAATTTCATGTAACTAATTGAGTCTCAGAGAATGCGTTTGTTCATTTTTGCTAAACTGAACCTGTGGTTGCAGTTCAACCACAATTCAACAAATAGAATTGCTCCTAATCCACGAGCTCTTTTCTCAATAATTCTGTCATTAAATCTCATACGTGATCTACTGTTAAACTATTTTTCACACCAGTACAAATTATATGTGCTAAACTGAAACCTGTTATATGTGCCTCGGCACTCGTTATGTCTGCACCTTGCTGGTTGGTCGGTGGTGTGAGCAACTTTGCTAAATTGGATAATGGGTCTTGAATATGTGAAGAATAGTTCCCTTTCTGCGTGTGCTGTTGATATGTGATAGCTAAAGACTCGGCCCCCTTTTCAGTTTAATCTGCAGTATTCACATTTTCCCCATCACTGTTTTATGGCCACAAAATAAAGGTCAAGTTCTGATTTATAGTGTCTTCCAGTTTCTGTGCTGTCAATACTCCTACCATGGTCAGTTTCAATCTACCAATGTGATATAACTAGGCATAGGGTTGGTAAGAGATTCTCAGTAGTTCAGCATTAGATAGTATTTCACCCAATAGAAATAATAAATGTTTTAAATAACCTCAGAAAATAACTAATAGTAAAATGTAGAAAATAATTACCAAGTAATGTGTTTTGAGTACTTATTACCTTACTTTTCATATAACTTATTCATTTGTAGGTTTATATCAATACACACTTTAAGGTGTAAGAGTGACTGTGACTAAAAACTAGTTCATAAAACTGAAAATTTAACGAACAGGTCACACAGGCCAGTAGGAGTTGGCTCTAGTATCCGACTGAAGGTGCAGAATAAAGGCTTAACCTAACCTACTACATTTTTTGATAAGTAGATCAGAGGCTTTCATTTCTCCCTTAGGGCATTTATTTTCCTATAAAGCAGTGGTTCTCAACCTTCCTAATGCCGCAACCCTTTAATACAGTTCCTCATGTTGTGGTGACCCCCAACCATAAAATTATTTTTGTTGCTACTTCATAACTGTAATTTTGCTACTGTTATGAATCGTTGTGTAAATATCTGATGTACAGGATGTATTTTCATTGTTAAAAAATGAACATAATTAAAGCATAGTGATTAATCACAAATACAATATGTAATTATATATGTGTTTTCCAATGGTCTTAGGCGAGTGACCCTGTGAAAGGGTCGTTCGACCCCCAAAGGGGTCTCGACCCCCAGGTTGAGAACCGCTGCTATAAAGGATTAAAAGGCCAATGTAATTTATCTTTTCCAATAACTAGAATTTGAGGAAAATGTAAAATGTTTACACCAAAGTTATGAGTGTTTTTTAAAAAATATGTTTTTATTGATTTTAGAGAGAAAGGAAGGGAGAAGGAGAGATAGAAGCATCAATGAGAGAGAAACATCAACATCGATTGGCTGCCTCCTGCGCACCCCTTACTGGGGATAGAGCCTACAACCTGGGCACGTGCCCTGATGGGAAATCGAACTGGTAACCTCTTTGGTGCATAGGTCGATGCTCAACCACTGAGCAACACTGGCCAGGTAAAAGTTATTAGTATATTTTTATGGAAAGATTTCAAGTATTGAATATCGATTATTTTTTAAGCATCACTGAGATATAAAATGTACTTGGTAAAGGAATAATAGATCTGAAAGTCAAGCATTTGTGCTTTGATATTATAATTTTTGCTGGATATATTTCTAATAAAATATGCTACACACTTCTCTAGGTAAACAGAACCATGCAGAATCAAGTATAAACAGAATATTTCTAATGCATAGTTACTCAGCACTGCACTTAAGGGTGCTGAGGAAACAGCACCAGAGTCCCTTTTTTATATGATTCCAGACATCCTTCCCACCCAAATATCTAATCGTCTCTTTCAGTATTTTTTTTTTCTTTTAGTGATTGATTTCCAGATTAGATCTGTTTGTCAGTCCTTATGCCCCCCTTTTCTTCCTCATTTTCTTAATTCTATCTCTAATCTGCTATCTGCAGCCATAGTTTTTTCCGATGTGTTGAGTAGGGGACTACTGCACTGCAAGGAAGACTTATCTTTGCACTCATTAGAAAGTAATATTAACTGAGTAAAATTAGGTGAGGAAATATTCTGCGCAACAGGATAAGGTGCATGGGCCTTGCGCTCTAGAACAGCTCTTCTCAACCTTTAATACGCATACAGATCACTGTGAAATCTTGTTCAAATTCAGATCCTCTTCACTGTTTGGTCATCCTGCATTTCTAACAAGTTCCCAGCTGATGCCAGTAAGAGATAGCAACCTCTAAGATATCTGCCAAGATCCCCCACTTCCCCAGTGTATCTACATCTTTGCAGAGTTCCCTGCCCTTGTTTGTGAACTGGCCTATCAGCTTGTTTCTGAGGAACAGAATATGGTGAAATGATGGGATGTCACTCCTGAGAAAAGGTAACAAAAAGACTGTGGTTTCTGTCTGGGCATATTACTTGCTCTAATGAGAGCCATCTGCCAGGCTGTGGGCTGTTCTCTTGTGAGATTTACATGATAAGGAACTACTATCACTGGACAACAGCTAAGCCAGAAGCTAGGCTGCCAACTGCTACAGGTTGTGCGAGTGAGTTTGGAAGCAGGTCCTCCCTGAATCCAGCCTTAAGGTGACTGCAGCCCAAACAGACAGGGTGATTGCAGACTTCATGCTAAGAAACTCTGAGCTGGAGGCACTTAGTGAATCTGTGCCCAAACTCTTACTCACAGAAGCTGTGAGATAACGTTTGCTGTTTACCTTGCCAAGGTTTAGAATGTTATGCAGCATGAATAAGGAATACACCAGTGCTTTTGGTAAATGGACCACACTTTGAGTAGCAAGTGCCTGGGATCTTTTTACTTGTGGATAATTTTGGGTAACGGCTAATGGACCACTCTATTGATAGAATGCTACTCTACTGATACATTGTCTTATAGTTTGAAAAAAAGTAAAACACAGAACAAATAGGTAAATATTTATTGATGAAGACAAAAACATGTTCATTGAGGGGCCATCTGCATCTCCCACGGGCTAACCTTTCTTCTTCCTAAAAAAAGGTGGTTTAATACCCAAAAGAGAAATAATTGACTCAGATATGGCACAGATTTTGGAATTATTAGACTGAAAATTTAAAATAGTTATGCTAATATGCTAAGGGATCTAATAAAAATATGTTCTTGCGTGGGCAATATGCAAGAACAGGTGGATAAAAAAAAAAAGCAGGAAGATGGAAATCCAAAGACTCAAAAGGAAATGCTCTAAGTAAAAAACACTGTAATGTAAATGAATATTTCAGTAGACTGGACACAACCAAAGAGAGAATCAATGGCCTTGAAGATATGTAAATAATTGGAATATCTCTTTGAGGGCCTTAGAGGCCCAGCAAAGCATTATTTTAATTATCTATGGGATTACCCTTATGTGACCTGCTATTTACTATTAATTTGGCCCAGATTTATCAAGTTAGAACTTGGCTTATAGATTTGTGTCCGGATGACATGAAAATGACTTTTGTCTAGCTAACAAATAATCTCAAAGGTTATGGTTTTACTATCCTGCTGGACATTAAACATTTGCTCAGAGAAACTCTAACTTAACAAAATGATTTCATATGTCTTTTTCAGAAAATATATCAACCTTTCCTCTAATTCTTTTTTGAACCAGCCAAATCACCAGAAAGTAATCTCACAGGGTGATCTGATCACAAACTCCTAACTGGGAAGGTCATGATTGACAGTCATGCCCTAGGCATATAACTTCTTTAGCAGAAGGTTTATCTTGGCCTTAAGCAAGACCTGTACATTTTTTTGAGTGCATCTAGGTTAACCACACCTTTGAAATAAGCATAACCACCCTCAAGAGAGCACGTAATCTTGTTCACTATCCAGTAATCTAATCCCCACCTTGTTTGGAGAAAGTAATCTTCCTTGTTAATTTCAAAACTGTCATTCCCTGGAGCATTTGAGATCTTGCTTCCCAGCAATTATTGTCATTATTTTTTGCTCATGTAAACTCTAATATAAAATTCTCTACATGTTTGGACGTTTCTCATGTCCACACCATCCTGCTGGTTCTCTCATTAAATGAGCTGAGTAAATCTGCGACATGTGCTCCCTCTGGGTTTGTAAGAGAGTCATGTTTTCATCTTTTTGAATATTATACTTTGCTTACCTGCTAGGACTGGTTAAACAGAGTTGCCCACAAAGACGTCTGGAGTGACTCATCAACAGAAATAGAACTTGACCTTTTCTGACACTCAGTTTTCTTCTGGTCTGGTTCTTTTTGTTCTGGTTTGTTTAGCTGCTGTTGTTTCAGATTCTTGACCGACAACAAATATGCTAGTTGGTCTATATTGTTTGTCTATTGGTGCGCTCAAATCCGTGTAGAAAATATTCTATTTCCACGGAGTAGGAGAACAACCCTTTGAGCATGTGTGTTCTGTGTTTTCTAGTGTCTGTGCCTGAGGTGGTAGAATTGAAGTTTCAAGTCCTGTTGATGGTGGAGCATTTAATAGAAAAAACCTTTTACTGCTCATGATTAGAAAATGAAATATTTTTCTACATCTAGAGTACATTAATGAATTAAATTAGACAGTCTCTTACGAAAAAAAATCTAGTTACAGAGGCTAACAACTACTTGCAAAATTTAATATTACCAGAATTTTAAGCAAGAAAAAAAAAAGAACTCTAATACACTGAATGCACTGACCTTTTAAAGGAAAAACAACAATAAAACTTCCTTACAGACAATACTAACTCAGAAGCATTTTTGTAGAAGAATCAAAGTGAATCTTTAGAGATGAATTGTTTTCATAATTTTAGGTTATAAATAGCTAAGTGTCTTTTTCTTGATTTCTTCAATATGGGGAACAAACATAATTTAATTTTTTGAGATTTGGATTTATTATCTAGTAAGGAGACTAGTTAATTTTAACTTCCTAAATTTATTATACTGGGTTACTGATAAGCTAATGTGACTTCCATATATTATGTAAGATTAAGAAAATATGCAATTATGTATTCTAAAATATATGTAATTATAATTCTTTCTTAGTCTTTTTAATTCAACTGTAATAATTTTCTGTACTGTACCAGGTTAAACGTAATTTGCAAGATATTTATTAATTTAGAACTTAGAGTAATATCAAGTTAATAAACAAAAACATATGAGTATGTGTATAATTTCTAAGGAGGACAGACTATTGAAACACTGGTCACCAATTGTTATTGATATTTTTGTTTTTTTTGTTGTTGTTGTTAATCCTCACCTGAGGATATTTTCCCATTGGTTTTTAAAGAGCATGGAAGGGAAAGGAGAGAAACAGAGAGAGAAACATCAATGTGAGAGAGACACATCGATTGGTTGCCTCCCAGACCCGTCCAGGGACTGAGATCAAGCCTGCAACTGAGGTACATGCCCTTGATTGGAACTGAACTAGGGACCTTCAGTGCTTGGGGTGAGGCTCTAGCCACTGAGCCAAACTGACTAGGGCTGATATCTTTGCTTTTATTTTATAGTAATAAAGTGACTATATCTTTGGATCATTTTAATAAACATATTAATTTTGCCATCTACAAAGGTGTGAAAAATATGTTTTTGGCTGTGGAGGTCTTATAATGTAGTATATAAGCTTTGCTGGACTGCTAAAATGCTAACATGTATATGACAGACTGTGATTATTCTACAGTTTCTCTCTGAAAGATTAGTAAATTTGATTAAAAAATGGTAGCTTAGTCTTGCAGTTGAGACTACACTGGGAATAATCATGGCAAAGAACTGTAACAAAAATATGGTTTTATATATCAAAAAGGAGAGTTTTTTATTCTTTTTTTTAATATATTTTATTGATTTTTTACAGAGAAGAAGGGAGAGGGATAGAGTTAGAAACATCGATGAGAGAGATCGATCAGCTGCCTCCTGCACGCCCCCCAGTGGGGATGTGCCCGCAACCAAGGTACATGCCCTTGACCAGAATCGAACCTGGGACCCTTCAGTCCGCAGGCCAATGCTCTATCCACTGAGCCAAACCGGTTCGGCAAGTTTTTTATTCTTAATGAAAATTGTTTATTTTCAAAAATATTTTTATTGATTTCAGAGAGGAAGAGAAATAGCAACATTGATGATGGGAGAGACTCATTGATCAGCTGTCTCCTGCACATCCCCCCTGACCGCAAATTGAACCATGACCTCCTGGTTCATAGGTCAATGCTCAACCACTGAGCCATGCCGGCCAGGCAAATTGTTCAGAATGTGAAAGAACATAGTGAAGGACAGAACTTGACTTGATGTAAAAAACTGAATATACAAAACAAACAAACATAAAATCTGTGTTTGCCTTGAATCCTAATATCTACAAATAATAATTCTGAAAGTAATAAAATATATAAAAACATTGGTAAAATTTGCTCAGTTTAGATGGACTTATTAGGAGAAGTTTTCAAAGAAGCTTGTCAATAAATGTATTAATGCAAAGCTAGAACTATTTTTCTTTTCTTTGTCTTCTGTTGGAATGAAAAATTGGCTTAGAAGAATTTAGTTTGCTCTTGTGGAGAGATGTAAAAAGTTATTATTTTCTGTTATCTGCTCAGATAGAGATTCCGTAGTATCTAACCTGAAAGTTTCAGTGCTTTGTCCTAGCTTAAAGAGAGAGAGAGAGAGAGAGAGAGAGAGAGAGAGAGAGAGAGAAGGGAAAAAAGGAGGTTACTTAAAATTATGTTGTAATCTTACTCCAAACTATAGCTATTCCTTGTTTTCAGACACATCTGAGAGTGCTTTAATCAAATAATTAAATCTACTCAAATAACACTTAAACCCTTTTAATTTTGCCTTCCGAAGAAAAAACCCTAAATTCAGGTTGAAAATCATTTAAGATGTCTTTTACCCCCAAACTATTCTTTGAGGTCTCTGCAAGGCCCCTGGGCAAGTGCCTTGGATGACTGGTAGATAGCAGTCTTGGTAAATGATTGGGCATGCCTGTGTTCCGATAAAAATTTTTACAAAAACAGGCACGCTGGATTTAGATATTCTGTTGCTGTGGGTTCCCAGACTTGCAGGTATAAAAAAAAAGGTGCTTCCTGGTGAATTTATTTACTCAGCATATCTTTCCAATGGGCTATTTGTTCTCTGCTCCTCTATTCCTTCCTTTATCCATCTTTTCCATCCTGATGGTTCACCTCACTAAAGAATTAAATATTTAGCCTATATGTGAGTTACTTGTATGAGTCATGTTTTTGACTGTTATTTTGTTGTTGTTGTTTTGAAAAAGGTAGCCACAGACAGAAATCTGTTAGATCTGGCACAAAGGCATTTGGGCCCAGAGCAGTACAGATAACGCAGGTGATGTAAAGAAACTTAAAAGTGTTGCAACAAAAGTTTCTATTAAGTATCTGTCCCTAGTTCTAACTTTTTTTTTTTATCTTTAATCACTTATCTTCTTTATTTTACCCGTATTGCAATAAGAGAACATTTAATACCCTAAATTTAATATTTCAAATAAGAATAAACTGTCTTCTCAGTGTGAACCAAGGTGAATTCTATGAGGAAGGAATGGATTTGTTATTTCCAGTGGATTTATCTCTCTGATTATCTGTGATTGAGCACATACCAAGAATTGGGATAACTCAGTGTTCATAATCTTACTGAGCTGTCCACATTTTATTTTCCACAAATAACTTAATGATATCTCTGGCACTAGAAGATTGTCAAGGACTAAATTTATGTGCTACTCTCCTTAGTCTTTTAGAAATGAAAGTGTTTAAACTATTCCTTTGCATGATATCATTTAAAAATTATTGTTTGATTTATTTTAAATAAAATGTATTATAGACATTAAAATAACCTTGCCTAAACTATTACATTCATTTTTTTCCAATTTAGTATGCTCCTAAAATTTTACTCTAATTAATGTAGATGATTTTACCTGGATATGTGAGAATTTGCTCTCCTTTAAATGCGATGTATTTTTTCATGTTTATATCTATATATTGATCAATTTCCAGGAGAAATGATAATCAAAGAAATTTAAAACAGAGGTGATAGCTGATTTGTTATTTATTTATTCCAATGATGCCGTGACCCAACTACCAAATGATGATGTAGTTTAGTGAGACTAGCAAGGAAAATAACATTTTGGTTCTGGTCTTGGTTCCATTACTAACAACCAGTGACTTGTAACAAGTTATCAACCTAATCTTCCCGAGCCTCTGTTTTTCTGTCTGTTAGATGAGAATACTGGAGATCATCTTTAAAATTCCTTCCAGCCCTAAAATGTCTTGATTCCTGGGTATAGCACATTAACAGTGTATGATCAGCCTACAATTTGCACAAAAAAATGAGATTTATCTATGTGTCTAATGGAGCATCGTTAAAATGATCTTAGAGTTTGATTCTGAGAGATGACTACATTAGAAAGAGTTTACATGTGAACAAGGGAATTTTCAAGATAGAGAAATTTTAAAGATATGGGAGAAACAAGCACATAGGTAACAACTGAATATAAAGACAACTGACAAAAAAGTGTTAAGCATGAATTAACTCCTCTAATGCAGTGGGTCTATCCTATCCATCAATTCTAGTTTCTTTCCTGTTGTTGTTTTTGTGTGTGTGTGTGTGTGTGTGTTTTAATATGTTTGTATTCATTTCAGAGAGAGGAAGGGAGAGGGAGAGAGGGATCGAAACATCAATGATGAGAGGGAATCAGTAATTGGCTGCCTCCTGCACACCCCCTACTAGGGATTGTGACCTGACTTGGAATCAAACTGTGACCTCCTGCTTCATGGGCTGATATTCAACCACTGGGCCACATTAGCCAGGTCATCAATCTTAGTTCCTAACTAGGATTACTAGTACATGGCAAATCAGTAAACATGTTGAGTGAAGAAATGGATGAGAGAGGAAAAAACAGGTACATATGTACGTGGTAATGTAGCAGAGGATAAGTATGGGTTAATGTTCTTTGGGAAAAGAATATATGGCAGTTGAATAATTTTGAAAAATGGATCTGGATAGAGAGAGGTGGGTAGGGGTGGCCTATGCAAAGAAAGACCTAATTATTTGAAGCTGCAATGAGGAAAATAAGTGAAGGCCTAAAGAGGTAAAAGTTCAATACATACATACATACATACAGTAAAAATTCATTTCATGCTCAGGAAGTGGCAAGCCAGCCTGAGAGACTGAGGGTCTAGAACAGCCGTGGGCAAACTACGGCCCGCGGGCCGGATCCGGCCCGTTTGAAATGAATAAAACTAAAAAAAAAAAAAGACCTTACCCTTTTATGTAATGATGTTTACTTTGAATTTATATTAGTTCACACAAACACTCCATCCATGCTTTTGTTCCGGCCCTGCGGTCCAGTTTAAGAACCCATTGTGGCCCTCGAGTCAAAAAGTTTGCCCACCCCTGGTCTAGAATGTGGGAAGGTAATCTGGAGGCATGCCATGTCTGAAGTGTTGAGCAAGGATCACTCAGCAATGATGCGATGGTCCATCCCATAGAACAGCTCACCGCATTGTCTTAAACAGAAGCTCTTTATCAGAGTACAACCTCACTGCTGTGACCTGGGTTACTGACTTGGAGTTGACCTAAAAGAGCGTAAGGGGGTTTCATTAGGATCTCAGACCTGTTTGGGCAAACATTTACTAATTGCAACAACAAATGATGTTAAAGAAAAAAATAACTTGACTGTCTAAGGAAGATAGACAAGGACTGCAGCTTAGATTGACATGAGGCCATTGCTTTCTGGAGCAGATGCTACCTCTTCCAAGAATAATTTTGCTAAACTGTGAGTAAGCTATTTCATTCTCCAGAATCCAAAGTGGTAGATTCAGTCTTGGGGAGAATCTGCTGAGAATTCAGAGTCCATCTGTATATGGGAAGCAAGGCTATTTTCCATCAGAAGCAAAGATGGGGTGAAGTGCTTTTCAAGTATCTGACATAGAAAGGCAGAGGTCTTGACTCCAAATTCTTATTCTGATCTCCCATTTCCTGCCCATAAACCCCATCTCATTGTTCTTAAAATTCTCATGACAAATATGTTCTTCCTCTTGGGTTTTGACTTGTTCTCCCAATTTAGGGACATACTTAAGTTTCTCTGAAGGTCTGTGTATTTTTCCTGTTTTGTGTTTTTAATGGACACAAAAGAAGTTTGTTTCTTGCCTTTCAAATGCAATCACATTAATTGTTCCTCACCTAATTGCTAAACACACTTTGTTTTAGTTGAGTCCATTTAAAAATGTTCTTAAAACAAACGTTCCTTTGTAAGCTGTATTCTAATAGCAGTTTAATGAAGATAATGTAGTAAAAGTTTCTTAAAATGATGGATGATTAGAGAATCCCAGATTTCCCTTTAGGAGAAAAAAAAAAAAGATCTGGTACGCCATGCTAAGAAACAGGATACATATTTCTAAGAAATACTTCTAGGTACTCCTAATTCACTTCATGAGCAAGTTTCTGAACAGCTTTTGCCATCTTTAATATACTTAACTACCATTAAAATAATATCCCGATGCTACTTCAGAGAGATGCAGCTACATCCATAGCGTGTGATGATTATTTATAATTATAACAATTAGTAATAGATGGTCTTGAATGAAAGGTGCTATGTGGAATTGCAGTATGATTATTATAGTAATTAGATCACTTTCTCAGCTTATACTCGTTAGGAAAATATTTTTGTACCAATAATAAGAATTACCTAATTATCATTATGTAAAACCCTAAATATTTGCAGTTGCTTTTATACCTTAGGTATCACAATTAGCTCTATGCCTAGTCAAAAAACTAAATTTTATTTTCTGTTTGAGCCTGTCAAGAGAAACTACCACACAGGCACTGGTTGTTTTTTTTTCCATTGTGAAAATTACAAAGATATAAGACAGTCAGATGATCTTAACAGATTCTTGCTCATACATTGATTATGCCACTCTAATCATAATTTAATATTGTTTTCTATCATAATATAATTTATTATAATCATATAGAAATAGTTTACCTAAGTGCTTTTCGTAAAATCAAATAAAACAATATATATATATATACTATAGTATATATTGTTTTGTTTTTGTTTGTTTTTCTTTTTGACTCAGTATGTTTGGGCATTTCTTTGCTATCCTATATAATAAAAGAGCTAATATGCTAATTAGACCAAATAGCAGATTGACTGTCCAGACGACCTTCCAGACGAAGCTGCAGCTGTGAGGGCCGAGACCCTTGCACGAATTTTGTGCATCAGGCCTCTAGTATTCTTATGAAGTCCAAAATAAAAACAGTGTAGGAAAATGGTATCCCAAACAGATTGGTACCCTAGAAAAAAAGTATGGGTTTGGATATTTAAAACCAGAAATACCATGCAATTCTTCCCCTAATTAGCTTCTTAGGTTTTAATATTACTTAATTTTTTCTCTACATCAATTTTTTAATCTATATTGTGGTATGATCAATGTGGTATAAGTTGATATTCTATCAACTTTCTGTTGACAATTTAGGATTAGTTAAAAATGAATCATCTTTTAAAAAAAATACAATTCTAGCCCTAGCTGGTTTGGATAGAGTGTTGACCTGTGGACTGAAGGGTTTGAGGTTCGATTCCGGTCAATGGCACATGCCTGGGTTGTGGGCTGGATTTCCAGTAGAGGGTGTACGGGAGACAGCTGATCAAAGATTCTTATCATTGATGTTTCTATCTCTCTCTCTCCCTCTCCCTTCCTATCTGAAATCAATAAAAAAAATGTTAAAAAAAATAAAAAGATACAATTCTACAACTTGGATTAAACAGGCACTGGCCTATGTAAGTATTCATTAACAACTCTAGGGGCAAAAGTAGATTTACAGTTGCTCATAAGGAAAATAAACAATACTTAATAAGTAATAAACTCATGTACTCACAACTGTAAACCTATTTTTGCCCACTCGATATGATACCACTTTGATTTAATGTACTTTGATGTAATCTCAACATATTTTACAATCAAGAATCACTCCTCACATTTTGCTGTTAAAGAAATGGAGCTATACCCAAGTAACCATCAGTAGATAAGAGGACAGAAAAGCAGTGGTACATTTACACAATGGATTACTCATAAAAAAAGAAGGAAATCTTACAGCATTGATGGACCTGGAGAGTATTATGCTAAGTGAAAATAAGCCAGTTAGAGAAAGACAGATACCGTAAGATTTCACTCATCTGGAATTTAATGAACAAAATAACAAACAAAATAGAAATAGACTCATTGATACAGAGAACAGACGGACAGCTTTCAGAGGGGAGGGAGGTTGTGGGGCTAGGTGACAAAGGTGAAGGGATGAAGCAAAGAGGAAAAACTTGAGGGAAAGGCTGGAGGGAGATAAAAGAGTGGATATAGGGAGGAGAAATGGTGATGGAAGAAGACAATATACAGGTGATGTATTATAGAATGGTACACATGAAACTTACATCATTTTATTAACCAGTGTCACCCCAATAAATTAAATGAAAAGTTTAAAAATGGAGTTATGGAGATACTACAATTATCTAAAAGTTGTACACCTATTCAAAAAATGTAGCTGGGAATACATTGTTGCTTCTATTCTTATTCTCTTGCATTTCCTTACATCTGAAAATCACTGCTGCCAGATTAAATGGTTTGCCGTAGCAGTAAAAATTAGCATAAATTCCATGTTAATTTATCACTTCTATCTCTGAAGGATCACAAATGAGGATGATAAAAGCAGATGCCTGGCATATGGCAACAGATGGGTCACCACATTTAAAAAGATCTAGTGGGAATAGGGTGGTTCGCTTTTCTCAGTTCTTATCACATCAGGTGGAAAGCATGGAGAAGAAAACAATCAAAGTAATGCAGACTTAACTGGGTCCTAATTTTCCTATAGCTTTTAAATGTCCTATTAAAATATAGGACTTGTAGTTTGCTAGTATGTTTCATGTCACAGCCATGCAGAAAAATCCATCCTAGAATGAATAAAGGTAGATATATAGGTAGGAATCTACAGTACCCACTGACAAGCTATGGCAGCTGATGGCAAGAATTATTGGAGCAGATGGTACATGATGAATGCATCAGGACATGTCCAGACACCCAGATTCATAACATTACCAAGGGTTTCACTATTTTTGCTCAGATGATGACTTCTCCTAGCATTACATTGAAATTTCATCTATGAAGCATTTAAAATTTTATATTATAATTACACATGCTTTTTATTATAAATTAAACATAAGAATGATGCTTATAATAAAACTTTGACTCAATACCCATAAAACATTACAGAAATACCCTAAGATGGAATGCTTCCCAGTGAACTAGCACCTAAATAACTATTCATTTTTTAAGGAATGTTTCATTTTCTATTTGGAATTCCTTCCATAAATACAATTCATAAACTCAGATGATAAAAAATTATACTAAATAATTGCTGGGTTTTACTGGATATAACTGCTTGCCATATAATTAGCAAAGATGATGCCAGATCATGTTTTCCCTTGGGTATGAATTATCTAAATAAGGCTCTATTTGGGTTGATTTTATCTCTCTATTAAAGAAAATATATGACTCCTACTCAAATAAAATCCTTGAAGAATTTTCTAAAGTTAAAACTTAAAAGTTTATCCTAAATTACAATACAGAAAAAGAAGACAAAGTTACTGCAATTAAAGCTCAAACTTTACCTAGAATTCGAGGTTATTTTCTACTAATTAAAATCTTGGTAGATGCAGCTTAAAAAGTATAAAGCAGTATTGTATTTGAGTGTCTCTAAAAGTAATAGAACGGCCATTTTTCTTTCCCTATTATCTGTCTCTTGATTCAAAAATGTAACTTCTGCCCAGCTGGTGTGGCTCAGGGGTTGAGTGTCAACTCAGGAACCAAGAGGTCACTGGTTCGATTCCAGGTCAGGGCACATGCCCAGGTTGCCTACTTAATCCCCAGTAAGGGTGGGTGCAGGAGGCACCCAATGAAGATGTCCCTCTCTCATTGATGTTTCTGTTTCTCACTCTCTCTCTAAAAATCAATAAAAAAATATTTTTTAAAAAAAGAAATGAAACTCCTGCAATCGCCTAAAACTTGGCATTGGTCTCTCCTAACACTCTGTATGTGCTGCTTTTATAAATTAATCAGTGTGGTTGCCATTGTCAATTTTTGGTAATAACAATAACGTCTTTCTAGGCTGGTTTTGCAATTATCAGAATTAACTGCTCAGGAAGTAGATAAAGAACACCTGGAGGTGGTGTATTGAATTCTAGGAAATAGCCATAGTTCTCATAGGTAAAGCCCCCAGGGTTGATGGCAGATATAGGAAGAATCCTGGTAACAATGCATGTTAGAGATAGTGGAGGCATTTGCTGTTTTAATTATTGTGTTTGTAATCCCACATAGAAAACTTTAACGAATCCAGGTTAATTTCCATAGTGATAGCAAAAAATTCCAACAACATTAATAACAGCATAAACAGTAATAACTAGCCTTTAATAAAGCATTAGTTCCAGGCACTATAACAAGTAATTCAAATTGTTTCCACCTAATCTTCATAAAAACTCTAATAGTATATTTTATTAAATTGCAACTCAGAGAGGATCTGTAATTTGCCAGTGTCCTACAACCACGGAGTGATGGAGCCAGGATTCTGACCTAGACCTCCCTGGCTCTGAACCCCATGGCCTACAATACACGCTTCCTTTCCCTATGCAAGAGCCCAAAAGACAGCATTCAGGATCCCCTTAACAAAAACCTACTCGAATATTCAGTCTGACCAAAAAATTAATTAGAAAATCATGTTGCAAAAGGAATGACATTTATTCCCTCAGCTTAGGAATTGTTAAGGAAATAACCTGAACTGTTGTATCATCACGACAGAAATATAAGGAACAAGTTAAATATCCAATATCAGAGAAATGCCAAAAAATGGAATCTCACTCAGGCAATAACAATTAGGTTTAGGAAAATCACATAGGAAAGGTTTATGATACAATGCCAAGCAAAAATATAGGCTCTACAAAAAAGAAATATATAAGGCATATATTAGAATTTCAACACTGCAAAGGAAAGTTACAGAAGAAAAATAATTGAATATAATAAGACAAAAATTATATAATAATGGCCTTGGGTAATATAATCATTATTTTTGCCTCCCACTTATACTTATGTACTTTCTAAAATAACTATCAGGAGTGTATATTACATTTTAATGAGAAAAAACCTTAATTACAAGATAAATCACATAATCATAAACATGGAAATTTATATAAATAGCTGATCATTCAATGCCAGTTGAATGATTAAAACATTAAATTAATAAATATTTTTGTTTAGAAAATATCAACTTTCTAATAAAGGCAACTTACGTTAATTTATTGTGTAATTATAAAACCTATGGAATTGTGGAATTATATCTGATAGGAAGAAAACAAACATTTTGGAATATTTATATCTTGTACAAGTATAACCTTCTCTCTTCCCTTGTTCCAAAAATATTTTTGTCATTTTTTATTTTATTGCATACTTTCATTCCTTAGTAATCAACAGTATGCTTTCTAGTTTACGAGTATTTCAAAAGTACAGCATACTTTAAGGATCCCATAATAAAAAACACATGGAACTGTTTAGTTCTCAAGAAGAAAATCTTAAGGAAAAAAATGAGTAAGTATGCAAAAATATAACAGCTTTTATTACACAACTTCCTCAAATAACAACTACAATTGGTCCTTATTGCTTATCCAACCATATTCAAGCTGAGAATTCTCTATTAATTGTGATTGTTTTACCTTTCTTATCTTATTACACTAATTCCCACATAACGTTCTCACCTGCCTCCATCATTCTCATCACAGATTCCTAACTGACAAGTGCTTATTCTACCCCAAATTTGCCCAGGCAAATTTTCCCTCTACCTATGGTTACCCTCCTATAAAACCAGTTCTTTGCAGGGCACTTTCTAGACAGCTTTACTAATATACTTCTCCAGTACTGAGCTCTTATACTCTGCTAAATGTATAGAGATGAAATATATTGGACATGGTTTTAGCTATGCAAGAACTTATGTTCTAGAGAGGGATATAAAAAGTAAAAAATGAGAAAAATATATAGTAGTACAATGTTATCCATGGTATGACTTGGAGGATAAAAGTCAGAGTTGACTGGATGAGGTGTGAGGGACAGCACTGGGAAAGGAAGAAATATCCAGGCAAAAAGAACAACCTATACAAATGTCAAGAAATAAGAGTACACATGGCACATCTGAGGAACTTAGGTGGGGCTGGAGTTGTACATGAAGATGTAAATGACCAGGTCTTAGGCATAGTATTGAATGGCTATGATAGATATAATTTGCTTGATATAAAAAGTATATGTTATTACAGATTGTGGGCCTTTGGAATTAGACCAAAATTTTTAATAGCATGGTGGTTAAATATTGCTATTGTTTTATTAATAACCTCATTGGTTTGCAAGTAATCTGAAATCCGTGTCTTCAACTGTATTTCTTCTGGGGCCTATACAGGAGTGGGATGTGGTTTGTGCTTAAAAATATGTGTTGCATTCACTTGATTACTGTTATAGTAACATTTCTAGAAGCAGAGGTGGTGAACCGTGCCCAGGGTGGGTGTTTACATAGTTAAATGGTGTGCAACTGAGAGTTTCCATCTGTCTTTAAGGCCCAGCAGGGGGTGAGGCTTTGGAAATATGTGTATTTACTACAGATATGCATCATCCGTGTTTAATTGGAACAACCAAGGTTTTTGGCTGGGTCAAATTAATTTCATGTGTAAAGTCAAGAGATGGCAAATAGATTCCTGTTAGACTCATTTCCAAGTATGTGAATCATGTAATATTTGTTCTTAGAAGAGTTAGATAGTATGAGTAGCACCAAAATCTGCTTACAAAAAGGCATTGGATTATTTTCATGGAGAGGATAACTTTTTCAAGTGATTTGATACTATTGCCACAAAATTAACTCAATGATGTAAAAAAATGTAAAAGTAAAAAAAAAAGAAAAAGTATATTACTCCTTGAGAATTTTGGGTGAAATCCAAATAGAATCAGTTTGTTTTCAGACTGACAGAAAACAAAAATAACCCAACCCTTAATGTTATGAAATTGCTGATCATCCCCAGTAATGATGTCTGAACTTTTGGAATTAAAGTGTAAATGCAAATTCTTTTCCTCTATTTATATTGGCCACTCCATGACACGCAAAACAACCAATTTGGGAAGTGGAAAATCCTGGCCTTGTCTTTATCTACTGTAAATCACTCCCTATCTCGATTTCCAACTCAGCGATGTGAGCATTTGATAGTGCTCCTAGGAGACTTAATGGTTAGTGGTTTTAAATAAAACAGTGTTACAGAGTCTAACAATAATCATTTCAACCCACTTGCTTATCAATGCCAATAAGATAAGATGGTTGTGCTATGATTATTTAAAAGGCTCCAATACAGAAAGTAGCATCCATTTATGAGTTCATTCTTGTTATTTATTTTTTGACTGCTAATGATCATATTCAGAGCTCATTTCATTTATTAATCAAATAAAAATGTTCGAGCGGTTCCATTTTGTGCTGGCAGTGTGCTTCCAAGCATGTTGATTTTCCATGTCTGATGCCAAGTAAAGCTATGGTTCATGAAAAAGATTACTTTCTATCATGGCTGAAAGAAGCACTGCTTGAGAAAGCTTTTTCACTGCCTTGTTAGTTGCTCTTTAAAGTTACAGTATTCATCATTATAATAATATAATAATTATAGTAAGTTTACAGTGTACATCAATATAGTACATGACAACCATTAAGATCTTCTCAAAATTCCTGACTTCATCATGTATGAATCCACATAAGAATCCACATATGAGCAGAAGTAGTCAGTTGCTTCACTAAATAAGTTTTCCATGTTCTATAAAATTAGTCTTTTAATTCCACTTATAAATGTAAAGTTTAACATGGTTGGAAAGGAGAGTAATTAAAAGTTACTGCCACTGAATAACCAAATACGTCCAAAAAATGCTTACCATCACATAAAGAATGTTTATCAGCCCTGACCAGTTTGGCTCAGTGGCTAGAGCATCGGCCTGTGGACTGAAGAGTCCCAGGTTCGATTCCGGTCAAGGGCATGTACCTTGGTTGCGGGCACATCCCCAGTAGGGGTTGTGCAGGAAGCAGCTGATCGATGTTTCTCTCTCATCGATGTTTCTAACTCTATCCCTCTCCCTTCCTCTCTGTAAAAAATCAATAAAATATACATTTTTTTAAAAAGAATGTTTATCAGTTTAAATGTACTCCAAAGTATAGATCAAGATCATGGACAACAAATTTGTTTGCTAATAAAAAACAACTGGTTTAGGTGATAAACCAAAGATATCATACCAATACAAACATCTAAGAAAATAGTTTTATTTTACATTAAGTGTACTGGTGTAGACGTACAGATTTCATTTCCCTGTGGTATAAGATTTCCTTGAAGCAGGATACATGTTTATAGACATGAAATGTACATAATTTCCAAGGCTACTACTGAAGGATGGCATTGGAGGGAATGTAACCAACAAGAGTGGGGGGAAATTTTATGACCCATTCTTAAGTCTTTAAGTTTGGTCCCTATTAAAACAATGCATAATCTGCATTCATCATGAAATCCAAAATTTACCAAAATAATCTTTGTCAAGTTCTAGTTCATTTTTTCCCCACTGACAAAACCACATGTAAAGTAGACCATAAATCTCTTAGTTATCCTGACTTTCTTCTCACATACTCATTCTGACATCCCCAAACTGATTTTTAAGAACTCCCAAGTAAGGGATAATTGGAACAAATATTACATTGAAAAGCAAACACAAACACAAATTTAAAAATGGAGTAATAAACTCAAGAAGTGGAATATGAAAGTTAAAATTATACTTCATTTCATCGGAGTTGTCAGGGCATGCATGGTTCTTGGCAAAGTATAAACATAGCCAGATTAAAGGAAAAACAAGTGGATGTTTTTCAAGAGTTAATTCAACGTAAGGATATTTCTATTAAATGTAACTCTCCAAAGGAGTTGAGCACATGATGACAGTGATAGTATAGCTTGAGTCATTACTTCTTTGGTCAAGTAACTATAGCATTAGGCAGAAGACTAGTCGCATTTATTGGGCAAATACAGTATTCTAGCAAATATAGCTACAGACATTGCATTGAAACATAGGTAGCAAGTGTTATATTCATCTTTGAAGCATTATAACATCAATGCTTTGTAAACTACGATGTATAGTGCATATGTGAAAATGCTTTGTAAACTACGATGTATAGTGCAAAATAATGACTCACAGGAGACATCTTTTCTTAGACAAAAATGGTAAAAAATTATATTCTTTTCCTGTGACCTTTTCTCTCACTTAACAAAACGGGCTCTTCAAATCCCTGTTCCCATACAGTTCAAATATTAGAAGGCAATAGTGTTGTTACTGTATCCGGCATTCAAATGTATTTACTGGATACCACCTATGCTCCAAAATCTTCCAGCTGCTACTTCATATTTTCATAGGGAACATAAGCTCTGGCTGAAAAGATGATTTTGTAAGTTGAGGGCGTTTTCCGATTGCCCCTAGTATGCTTCAGGTAGACCCTGCTATATTGTCTAACTGAATGCTGGTCTGGTCGATGTGAAGTAGCTACTTCTAGTGTCCTTTCAAAGATATTCTTAGGGAAGGTCTGAACTCAGCAGGAAAAGGATGGAGGTCATTAATTATGACTGCGATTCTGCAGGAGGGAGGAAGGACATTTATGCCCTGAAACTGTTCTCGTTGGAGAAATACTCACTGAGGTATTTAGAAGTAAAGTAATAGCAAGTCTGCCACGTTTTTCTTTAATTTGGAGAGTGTGTTTATGAAAGCTGGGGACAGCGAAACAAGAAAGGGCTTAGGGTAGAAGCAGCAGGAGAGAGCCTGGGCGGTGGCTCCCTAGAAACATTATAGGAAAGAAGTGAGCCGGGGCAGGGCTGCTGTCAGCTCACTGAAAAGTCAGAGAAAAGGGGGCCTTGGGACCAGGTTCATGGGTTAAGCCTGAGAGGAGCTGCTGCTGCCCATTGCTCCTCTGGTTGCAAGTCTCCTGGGGACCCTTAAGAGTTTAGGAGAGAAAAGTCAAGATGCATGCCTTCGAGGGAAGAAAGGTGTGGGCGTGCTCCAGGGGTGGCCCCCCTATCTGCCCCTTTTTAAGGTGAAAAAAATTTAAGGAAGTGTGTGTGTGTGTGTGTGTGTGTGTGTGTGTGTGTGTGTGTGAGAGAGAGAGAGAGAGAGAGAGAGAGAGAGAGAGAGAGAGAGAGAGAAAGAAAGAGAGAGAGAGAGAGAGAGAGAGAGAGAGAGGAGGGAGGAGGGAGGAGAGAGAATGAGGTCAACGTAAATTGTTAACAGGTGGGAGAATCTGGATGAGGGGTATATAGTGATTTGGGGTACTATTTTTGTAGCTTTTATGTACAATCTAACATTATGTTAAAATAAAAGGTTTTTAAAAATGCCTGCCACATATTTGGAACTCCTCCTGTGGATGTGGATAACATACATAAGAAAGAGGAAGATTAAAAGCAGCAAAAGCCCATTAGTGTAGCTTTAGGAAGGTGGTAAAATAATGCCGCTGGGAAAACGAGTGTTTAAAAAGCTCACATAGGGACAAACCAGTCCAGAAGGAAGCCAGTACTGTTGCTGGTTTAGTAGCAATACTGGAATATTTGGTAGCTTTTTCCTCTCTTTTGAGACTAGTTCCAAATTAAAAACGGAGAAATGAGATGATTCCTTGGAACTCCTTTCCATTTTGAATCTTACAATGAACACTCAGGAAACAGAGCCTTTTTCATTCTGTCCATCCAGCTTACCCATCTGGACGTTGATAATGTGACGCTCCACTGAAGTTTGCTTAACTGCCTCCAACATATAAGATACAGTGTGCCCAGGTCACATTGTACTCCTACGTCCCCACGCCTACTGAGGCCTGTACCAAGAAGAGTCAGATAATTAATGCCCTGATGACTGATGCTACCCAGGTACTAAACTAGGCTTCCAAAATAAATTATCTTTTATTGATGTACTGATCAGAGAAGAAAAAGAACTCCTTCATTTCTATAGTATGGCAGTGCCCCTGAGCAGTGATTCTTGAGACTGACAGTATCTAGGGATAGAGTAGGTCGTGCAGCCAGGAAGAAATTCTGTATTGCTTCAAAAAAGGCAGAAAAGTTATTTTTCTTTCTTTTTTAAAAGTAGTAATGAAATGCGAACATTGAACTGGAACACGTGGTGTTCCTCTGGGCAGGATGATTCCCGGGTCCTTGTCCAGGTGGGTTCAAAGAATGAAACCATGGACAAAAGGAGAATAGGAAAAGGTGGAAATTTATTGAGAAACTAGCACAGACTCCCATGTGGGGAGGGGGAGAGAGTCCCACTAAGTCCCTTTTTGCTACGGTTTATAAAGGCTACAGTTCTTTGTGTCTTGCTATCCCCTCTGATTGGTCACTATAGCAGCTCCAGAGCTCAAACCTCATGTGAGGTTCCCCTCTTCTTCTCCCTTATTGTTTTCCTATTCCCTTTGGCCTCCCTCTTCCCTCTCTGAATGAGTGGCTTCCTTCCCATTATTCTGTAAATGTATACCTTCTGCAGCTCCCAGCTCCCTTATTCTATGGAAATGTATACCTTCTGGCAGCTCCCTTATTCTGTGAATGTATACCTTCTGCAGCTCCCAGCTTTGCAGCCCTGTGGTTCTTCCCCAAGGCCCCCTTATTCCTAAAACTTCCTAAACCTGTCTATTTTATCCCTAAAAGCCCCTTTCAGTAAAGTGGAACAATAACAAACACTCAAAAGATGTTTTAGTATTTCTTCAACCAACAACCTAAGTTCCAGGTGACTGGGTTTGGCTGGTGAGAGGCAGGGGAGGGACTGGGGTTCTATGTTCCAATCAAAAAGGAAATGTTGCTAATGCATTCCAAACACAACACTTAGAAGCAGGACTAAGGTGTACTTTAATTTAGATGTTCACTGCTCCATCCCTAAATAATGGCTGGGCATTATGGAAATACTAGAGGCCCAGTGCACAAAATTCATGCACTGGGGGAGTGGAGTCCCTCAGCCTGGTCTGCATCCTCTCGTAGTCTGGGACCCCTTGCTCCTTACCGCCTGCCTGCTCGCTGCTCTTTACCGCTCGGCTCACTGCTCCTTGGCTGAGCAGCGTTCCCCTGTGGGAGTGCATTGACCACCAGGGGAAGCTCCTGCATTGAGCGTCTTCCCCCTGGTGGTCAGTGCGCATCATAGTAACTGGTCGTTCTGGTCGTTCCACCATAAAGGTTGCTTAGGCTTTTATTATATAGATAAGCATTGATTAGTCATAGCCTCTGCCTTCCAGGTGATAATAGTGAGGGAGAAAAAGATAGTGAGTAATATTATTCACCAAGTTGAAATATATAGCCTAAAATTTGCACAATAGGAAAGTGACAAATGAAATTGTTCATAGAATTTTGTCAGACTTTCACCCCATTGAAATATTTAGCCCTAGAGATAAATAAATGTATTTTAAATAATAATGTGCTTTTGCTGCAGAAAGATTTTTTTTTGGTGAATAATTCCTAGTCTACCATTAAATCATTAAGTTTTATAATGTGACTAAAATCACTGAACTCAGTCATTAAGTTATACTTGTTAGTTCCTTATGTATTATTTCTTTGCAATACAATTTTATTACCA
Source organism: Myotis lucifugus (assembly GCF_000147115.1). Lineage (NCBI taxonomy): Eukaryota > Metazoa > Chordata > Mammalia > Chiroptera > Vespertilionidae > Myotis > Myotis lucifugus. The sequence goes on from NW_005871127.1 coordinate 2,040,386, forward strand.
CCTTTTAAAATGATAGAAGACTAGAAAGTGGTTTGAGATTCTTGTTGATTATTTTTTACCCTTTTCTGCACTTTAAACAGTGACTAATTTTCTGTCTGAAAATGTATATAAACATCTATCTGAGTCCTAATATTCTCCACTCATGTGAAGAGACTGTAGAATGCGTGTAAATATTTCTGAGAGTAGCAGACAAGTTCATTACCTTCCTTTGGTGAACTTGTCCATGTTTAGCATCAGCTACTGTGACTAAAATCACGAGGGTCCGTTGGTTTTTAATGCACCTTATTCTACAGAGAGGACGTTCCTAAGTTGAAGTGGCCAATTCTTACGTAGGCACTAAGCATTCCAGGTATTACTTCTGTGCAGGGGCACTCAGTGCCGAACTTAGCAACTCAGACTTAGTATGTGTAGGACAGGAAGCTATTTTACATGTAGTCATACTCCCTTTTTCTTTGAAATGGAATAAAGGGAAGAAAGAGAAAAATGAGTAGTAGAAACAATTCTAATCTCATCTTTTCTTATAAGCACCAAAGAGTTAAGCTATTAATCAAATGGGAAGGACAGAAAAACTAATGCTTAATGAGCTCTTTCTGTTTAGCAGGCTGAATGCCAGCTATTTTATATATATTAAACTCTTAAAGGCATTTAGCTGATAAAAGGCAGAGCTATAATTCCTTGACTTCAACTCTACCTTATTCTGAAGCACACATTCTTTAATTTTTTTATTTTTTTAATTCTATCAGTTTTTTTTCCTAACAAAATACAAAATATACTCAGTGTAGAGCAAGCATCTCAAACTCAACAGCTAACATGGGCCAAATAAATAAGGTTTAAGTTTATGTGGGCTGCAAAAAAACAAAAGCTTTAATTTTCATAGAAACATAGGTTTATTTCGATAGAGACATGCTGAATACAAAGGGCTGCCATAAATCAGTACTCAATCATGAGTATTTGTTGTGGCTGCATGCGGACTGTGGGCCGCAAATTTGACATACTTGGTGTAGAGGAATTGGATGAAACAAGAGCTAAACAGAAAAACAAAAAACATATATCACCTATAACTCCACCACCCAATGATACCACTCTGAATATTATAGGATATTTTTATCTCCAACCTTTTTTCCTAAGCATATTATATCCAAAACTGTTTTTGCTGTTCATAAATCTATGTATATAAAAGCCTAAGCGACCCTTATGACTGGAATGACCGGTTGACCAGTCGCTATGACGCATACTGACCACCAGGGGACAGACACTCAATGCAGGAGCTGCCCCCTGGTGGTCATTGCGTTCCCACAGCCAACCTTTCACAGCCGGCCAACCTCCCTCATTCCTGCCTGGGGCCGGCCAACCTCCTGCGGTCCCAACCCCAGGCTGGCCGGCCAACCTCCCACAGTCCCTCCCCCAGGCCAGCTGGCCCTGATCTGCCTTGATTGGGGCCAGCCAGCCAACCTCCCGTGGTCCCTCTTCCCATCTGCCCCCTACTCTGGCAGGCCGGCCAACCTCCCGCGGTCCCTCCACCCCGCTGACTGGCCAACCTCCCACGGTCCCTCCCCCCGGCTGTCACCCCCGGCTGGCAGAACCCACCCTGTCCTTCACCCCCGGCTGGCAGAACCCAATTGGCCCAGCCCCAGTTGGGACTGGGTGAGACGGCCCTGATGACCCCGATCACCAGCCAGGCCTGGGGACCCCACCCATGCACAAATTTGTGCACCGGGCCTCTAGTAATTTTAAAATATAATTTAAATAGCTAAACAAATTTCTATCATATGCACATAAAAAACCTACCTACCATTATTGGTCATTTAGATTATTTTTATTTTTTAATCATGAATAATACCAAAATTACAGACTATATTTTTGTGTGCATATTCATTATTTCCTTAGGGTAAGTAAATTTCTATATTTATCCTAAATATTCCTGGCACCAGAATTGCTATGTCAAAGAATATTTTTTTCCTTTTTTAAATACAGTGTCAAGTTTACCTCTAAAGGCACCTTGAACATACACACCTCTGGCCCCTGTGAGAAGACTGCCTGTTTCTCTCCACTCTTGCCAAGACATGGCCTTGCCATTCTTTTCTCATTTTGCAAGAAAGGCAAGAAAGTCCTTTGTTTTACACATATACCCAGAAACCCAGGAGCAACTCATTGAGCTTTTATTGTGTTTTACACTGGAGAGCTTTCATCTGAGATCATAAATCCATGGCTTGTAGACACACATGCTAGAGCATTTTTTCCCCCATAGTGAATGATTGTAGAGTTTATTTTTTGATGAATAACTGGAATTGCCAATTAACAATTATAATGAATAGAAGTGTCTGAACATGGAATGTTCTGTCTTGTGAGCCAGGGAAGTACCCATCACTGAAGAAGTTGAAGAAAAAAATAATCAGCTGACTAACATGCCATCAGGGAATTGGTCTAGATGACCTCTATAGTTTCTTTCTACCTTAAGGTCTTTGATGCTCTTTTCTTTGTTGTTGCTATTATTATTAGTAGTAGTAGTAGTAGTAGAGAAGCAAGCAAGAATTTATTGATGACTGAAAAAAATATACATAGGACAGTAAAACAAGGAAGGGCATAGAAGAAGCGACAGGAGAGCCTGGGCTGGGCTGCCTTGGCTCACCAGGAAGTCAGAGAAAAAGGGACCTTGGAGTCAGGTTCGGGGGTTAGCCTGGGATGAGCTGCCTCTGCCCATTGCTCCCCTGGTTGCAAGTCTCGTGCAGTTCCTTGGAGGTTAGGAAATGCACACCTGTGGGGAGAGGAGAAGGGGAAGGGAATGGCCTGGGTGTGCTCCCTGGAGGGAGAGCACCCTGGGACCTAGCTCTCCCTGCCCGTTCTCCCCTGGTTGCGAGTCTCATGGGGTCCCTTGGAGTTTAAGAGATTCGTGATTATGTGGGAAGGAGAGGGGGGAGGGAATGGCGTGGGAGTGACCCCTGGAGGGAGAGCACCCTATGATGCTCTTTTCTATTTCTAGAGATTATTGACTCTGTATTTTTGCCTCATCAATTGCAATATTTGTATATAAATAGAGTGATTCTCTCTGACTGCTGTACTTTGTCAGTAACCTATCCGAAGTGGCAGCACTGTAAGTTATGCTTTGAAGCAATATATACCTATAATCAATACCAGAGTGTTTGCTGAATCTAGAAAATTAGCTGCAACATGAGCTCTTAAAAGTTTCAGTTTGAAAATTATGCATGCACGTATAGTCACAAAAATATATGTATAATTATAGCTAAAGTATGTAAGAAACCAGAGGTATGCTTTCATGTGTTCAGAAAATTTCTAGGAGGATACATAAAATATTATTCTTAGTAGTTGTCTCTAAGGAGGGGAAATTGGGTAAAGGGATGTGGGGAACTTTTTCTAGTATTTTCCACTTCAAATCATTTTATACTGTTTGCATGTTTCAATGACTGCATGTACGAATTTAATCATCATAATTTAAGATTGTATGAAATTAAGAGAAAATTTAGAAACAAAGTTAACCACACCAATGAAAAGCCAATCGGACCTATTTATCATTAAATTGTCAGCAAAGGAACTACCGGTATCTGAATTGAGCAGCCTTACAAGTTGGACTTTATCACCAACTTGTGATAAAGTGACTTGTGAGGAGGGACTTTTCTTCTCAATTTCTTCTCAATATATAGAAAGTTGGAGACTTAAGTCCTAAGTTAACATACAGAGAGAAAATTCCATAATTTTAATTACAAACAGGTAATTCTGACCATTTTTTAGTTTGCATAAAAAGAATCCATGGTATCCATCAAATCTTTTTTAAACCTTAAAAATTATTCAAGAAAAGCTGATGCTGATAGTAGAGGAGGACATGCATGTGAATGTGATGTGCCCCCTAGAACTTAGAAATGAGGGAAATTATCCCCTGAAAATCTGAAATTAATCATAAGACATCAGGGGTCAGGATTGAACTATCACCCCTAAAGACAGTCCAGGGTGCCTGCCTCCTGACTGATGGGATTAACATTTTGAAGACTAAGATGTGTCAGTTGGAATATAGGCTTAATTGCAATGGACACTCTGCCTGACCCAACCAAGGCAGTTTTTTAATTAGTTACTGGTTGAGGTTTATATGAGAAGTGATAAAATAGGATAAAAATTAACTAGATAAACATTTCTTAAGTTCTATCAGGAATCTGTTTGTATTACCTAACACCCCACAGTGCCTACCTCAAAAGTGGGTGAGGGGTGAGAACAGAACAACATATACATGAAAACTGTTTACAGTACTAACTGGCATAATGTAATCATCCAATGCATGTCAGATGAAGGAAAATGAAATCCAAAACACCAAAATTATGTGAATGTATATTTGTGTGTGTGTGTGTGTGTGTGTGTGTGTGTGTGTGTATATTTGTGTGTGTGTGTGTGTGTGTGTGTGTGTGTGTGTGTGTGTGTATGCAAAGAGATTGAAAAAGGCCTGAGAGGATTCATACCAAACTTCAACAGCAGTTTCCTCTGGGGTATAGAGTAATATGGGGGAGGTAAAGTATTGAGAAGAAGTGAAGGGAGACTTTTGTTTTCCTTTTTCAATATGTCTATATTTCTGGAAGTTTTATAATGAAAAAGCATATCTTTAATTTAAAAAAAGGAAACAATAATGTTTTTGAAGAAATACCAATGGATCCATTGGTATATGTGTGATGAAATTATTGTAAAAATGTGCATTCACAGCAAATGAGCACACTTCATGGTACTCACACATAGTATGATTTGTGAGTAATTTGGATCCACCATGTAGCCAGACTCACAGTGGCCCTTGTTTGAATAAATGGCTGAGAAACCAATTCTAGTGACTTAGTCAAGTTACTTAACCTCTGTAAGCCAGTTTCCTTATCTATAACATGAACATATGCATATTGTATAACCCATGGACACAGACTAGTGCAGTAAAGGCCTGTAGTGGAGGGCGGTGGTGGGGTGGAGGGAGTCAATGGGGGGAAAAGGAGGACATCTCTAGTACTTTTAACAATAAAGATCATTTTTTTTAAAAGAGTGGTTGGGCTGGTAGCACCAGTTTTTTTCTATGACAGATAAAGTAGGTCTAACTTTGGTAAAAAAAAAAAAAGTACATGTTGGTATAGCCATTTTAACATACATAGAAATTGGATAATAAATAGACATCATAATAAAAAATAGCTACATATAAACATCCATGTCTTTAGTTATTCTTCCTGGGAGAGCTTATGGTAAATAAGCATACAGTTTAAACTATTTAATATTTTGAAATTCTGAAAGAAAAGCAGATATATACATTTAATTCTGGATGTCAACAAAAGCATAGAGGTACTCTCAAGCATGAAATGTAATACCACAGTCATGGTTAAAAGTTCAGATCCTGTGGGGAGGAGGTAGGCTAGAAGGGGTCAATGGGGAAAGAAAGGGTACATCAATATTACTTTCAACAATAAAGGTAAATTAAAAAAAAAAAGCTCAGATACTGACTACAACCTAGCTCATCTCCTTACTATCTTGGTAATCTTAAGCATCAACAATAAACCTCAGTACTTCATCTATAAGGTAACTGTGAAAATTATGTTTAGTTACGATAACTATAAGGTTTCAATGAGATGATACATATAACATGTTTAACAGAGTACCTGGCACACAGAAAGATCTCATTATATGGTGATGGAAGACCTGACGGGGTGGTGAACACCATACAATATATAGATGATGTATTATAATTGCACACCTGGAACCTATACAATTTTATTAACCTATGTCACCCAAATAAATTCACAATGAATGAATGAATGAATGAAAGGTCTCATTCTAAGTAGTCTCCAGTTCCTCAGACTACCTAGGATACTGGAAATTAGGTTCATCAACCTATGCTACTATACTCTGCTTGCACTGGAGCTGGGGAAAGGCTACCCACATTTCTTTTTTGCTTTTGTATAGAAATGCGGTCCCTATGGAAGATCTAGTGATATGGTTGAAGCTATGATAGTCAGTTTGGTAGAAGCGGTGCCTAAGCTTTCATGTGTCGCAAAGCCTCATTGCCCATCTAGGGCTTCTTGTCTAAAGTCAACAGAACAGCCATGTAATTGACATAATACAGTAGCTGTTAACTGTCATCATTCTCACTGTTTTTGAATGCCTATGTAATAACTGATTTTCTTATTTCATTGAGTTCATACGGCGCCTTGGTAGAGATGCCTTTATCCCTATGTGAAAAAGAAATTGTATTATAACTTGCTCAGAAATGGTATTATAACTTGCGCAGTGCCATATACCAGTGAGTGAAAGAGCCAAGGCTAGAATGAGGGACCATGGAAGATGAGCTAAAGTCTCTGCAGGGATAGAGTGTTGGGCCGAGACAGCCTGCTGGGCCCTGTTGGTCTGTATCCTGTCTCGTTCTAGACGTGACTGGAATCCTAGCTTGTCTGATTCCAAAGCCGGTGAAGGTTCCAGCCAACCAGAGGTCCACCACATGAGTAGTGAATATTCACCTTTAAAGAAGAACAACAAAAAAATGTCCTTCAAAGAAATAGAAACACATTCTCAGGGACCCCAGAGAACTCCAGACATAAACCCCAGTTTCAGAAGTAGTATCTTAAAAGCTAAAGCCTTAGTGTGTGAAAAAGCCTTTTCACTGTGACTCACCACTACAAAGTGGAAGGAAAAAAGGTGTTTTTATGCACGCAATCACCCAGGTGAACACAACCAGTTTTAAAATTGGCGTAAAATGTGGTCTCTCAAGGTCGGGGCGGTATGGTTGTGTAACTTGAATAAAAATGAAAGGTAATTCTTTTTTGTCAGAATATGTTCATCATGAGTGTACCAATCATTCAACATACATTCCTCGGGACAGGGCCGGGCTCATCCATTTTTTGGAAATGTCACTGTTTTCAAGTTATGTATAAATCCTCGGCATTCTGTCTGTGTAACATTACTATCTTTGCCTGCACTGCCATTAATTTTGAGCCACAGTGTAAGGAAACATGTTTCAACAAGATTTGTTTACTAGAGTAAGGAAGTTTAATAATACTCCATGCACAACATGACAGAAGAAACTACTGTTAGGAATCAGATTTCCTGATCTCCTTTATGTCTTTATCCCTAATATTAATTAAGCCTATAATTTACACAGTTATTAGCACTTTTAATTCCTTGTACAAGGCACATTTGCTGTGAGAAATCTCCTCAGCTTTATCTGTTAGTCTCAACATTTATGTCTAATCTCCACCATCGCATCACACACCTGCTGATGTATTTGTTTGTAATCTTTCTCTGGCCAAATTATATTCCCGTTTTATCTTTTCAGCTCTCTTGTGAACTCATCAAAGAAGTTGCCTTCTACTTTAAGCTTCTCAATTATATATCAAAGGGTTTTCCTTAAGTTTTTTGTCCAACTTAAAAAAATAACTAAATTTTAGAACCCATGATATAAATCTTGTTGCCTACTTAAGTTGAAGTATTGCTGATGCAAGTGTGAAGTTCGTGTAGTAAAATTCTTTTTGAGGACATTTAAGATAATTTTTCTTTTTTTTCAATAAAAATAAGTTTTATTGATTTTACAGAGAGGAAGGGAGAGAGATAGAGGGTTAGAAACATAGATCAGCTGCCTCCTGCACGCCTCCTACTGGGGATGTGCCCGCAATCAAGGTACATACCCTTGACCGGAATTGAACCTGGGACTCTTCAGTCTGCAGGCCGAGGCTCTATCCACTGAGCCAAACCAGTTGGGGCAATAATTTTTCGTTTTACTACAAAATAAGTAAGCCATTTAACACAGGGTACACACATGAAAAAGATCAGTGAGAAAAAGTATCGGTAACATTTTTTTACTATTATTATTATTATTTTAAATTTATAGTTGAAAGTATTACAGATATCCCCTTTGTTTTTTTTTTTGTTTTTCCCATTGACCCCCTCCACCCCACACCTGCCCCTCCCAGGCCTTCACCACAGGATTGTCTGTCCTAGGGCTATGCATATATGCATATGAGTTCCCTGCTAATCACTCCCCACCCTCGCACCCCACCTTCCCTCTGAAAGATAACATTTTGATTTATGTTCCAGTATCACTTGATGTGTCTGCATTTGTGTCTACTACTGTATTTGCCTAGAAAACTTTATTAAAGCAAGAGTTGATGAATTGGGTGAGGTGTTTAAATGCTTTAATAGTAGGAAAAAATAACTAACTTGAGATTGTTTTTACCTCACTACTACATAGCCGGTATGCAAATAATTAGCAAAAATATGGAAATCAGGACACAATATTTTCAAATTAGTTTTTATAATGGCACTGCAGTAACCATCCCAACATAATAAAGAGTTGACTAAAATCCAGAATATGGCATCTACAAGTAATACGTACTTCTTTACAAACTCTACTTTGATTCTGTAAACAGTAATTATGTAGGAAGGCAAATGTGGGAAGGTGTATTAGACTCCTTCTAATTCCAGGTTCTCGTTCTTTAGTAATTGCTTTTATAATCTCCTGCATTTCAAATTCCTTCCAGAGTAAATTGATGTAGATAATTTTCACGCTCAAGCTAGATGTATGAAATGGACGCATTGAAGTAGCACTAAAACTCTTTACACATATTGTAAAAGTGCAATATAAAATTAATCACTAAGAAACCAAATGCAGGTTCTGACCAAGATTGTTTTTAATTATTGGAAAATATTTAGATATTCTGAGATATTCTAGAACTTAGAGTAATACTATTTGATAAGTAATGCTTAAAGTCCCACTTTTAAGAAAATTTTGCAAAAGGAATCTTTACGCACTGAAAGAAGTATAATACTCATAACAATGTATTGGTGCCACCCCCCTCCAAAAAAAGGAGTCTTTGCATAGAGAGTAGGAAGAAAATTTCAAATATAACAGACCTTGGATGACTGGCTTTTTAAAGTAGGCATTTTGTTCTATATTCCCAAGGTCTTGAGGCAGACCTAGTACATAGTAGGCACTCAATAAATATTTGTTGATTATTGAATGAACTCCTGTCTGAAACAACCCCTGGCATGCATCCTGAGGGATTCTTTTGATTGGTCTCTTAGTATTTTAGGGGGTGGTAACATATTACAGATGTATAAAAAACTATATTTTGAAGGGAAATTATTGGGATACAGACCAGAATGGTCATAAAAACACAGTACATGGATTCAGATGATATGAGTTAAGTTGTGATTCTGTCCACTAATTAGCTGTGTGACCTTGGCCTGCTTTCTCAACCTTCTCTAAGCCACAATGATCACATTTGTAAAAGAATTCCTTTCCCAGTATGGTCTTATGCAAATGATATGATAGATATTAAAACACGCTGTGAACTGAAAAGTAGTGAACAAATATTATTGAGCATAATTTGTACAAGAGGTCTGAAATCTATTTCCAATTTTATCATATATTTCCTATGTGTATCTCTTCATTTTTTATTGTATTGTCAAATTTCCTCATCTTTAAATTAAAAATCAAAATACTTTACACATTGGGAAAATTTTCTCCCTCCCCCAAACATCCTGATGGTTACCTTGAATTGGCCTGTCGTATCAAATATATTCCTGAAAAATTACTTTTGTAATATTTTCCTTCCTACACCTCTATTATGTATGGTGCTATTTATGTTGTTAATAAGAGTTTCGACATTAAGAAATTTGATCACAGAAACAGATTTTCCCCCCTGTTCAATCTTTTTCAACTTTCTTCCATTACAATGCATTTCACAGGCCTCTATGAGTATGGATTATAACATTAACTAATAAGAGTTAAGGAAATTATTCATAAAAGCATAAAAGGAGATGAGAGAGACAATGATAAAGTCATGTGTATGTAAAGAATCTTAAGACTACTTCCCTGCAGGGCTATGCTGTATTGTGTCCACGGTATACACATCCATTCTAATAGGAAAAGGAGGCTAATTCCTGGAAGTCTCTAGAAAGGTGTGTGCATGGCTAAGGTATATCTTAGGAAGGAGTTATGAAGGCAAGATCAAAGCCTGACAATTCTAGACTATCCAGAAGAAAAATCTGTGAACAACTCAAAATAATGAGCATGAAATATGGGGTCATGCATAATACCAAGAAGGTTAACTCAATGCTCATGGTAGAGGATAGACAAGGACATAAAAATCATGATTAAGAGATCATAGCTCAGCTTCTCTACATGGAGACACTAGGGGAAGATAGGAAGAACTGCATCTGTTCGGTGTTTCTGAGAAAACTGTCAAGTCTACATGAAAACAAATCTGTTGCTTTGCAACTATGCTAAAGCTGAGCACCCAGAGAGGTATGCAAAATGGGGGGAACTCTCTCATTGGCCAGGGAATATACCTGTTTTCAGTCCCTTCTCTCTCACGTCTCATAGCCAGTGTTATCACGTGCTCAATGGAGACCTTTATTAGAGTACAAAATGGAACACAAGACATCTGTTCTGGCATGAATTCTCCTAAGTGCATAGATGCTTCACATAGAAAATATAATGAATAGTCAATTTAGCAATGTGCCTCTGCTGTTACTGTTTCTATTTGCTTTTTAAAGTTTATTTATTAAGATACCATAATCATTGCACATCGCAAGATCTGGCTTGGGGAAATAGATTTTTATTAACTCTATAACATTTTCATTAGGAAAAACAGATATATCTGGAAAGTGTTGAAGAGGAACAGAATACATGACCTCTATATATACCACTTTGGAATTTGGATTATTTTGAGCTGAAGACAATCAAGACCCAGCAGGCTGGAGAAAAAATTTTACTTCTCCCTTAACTACCTAAAAGAATGTAGATAGGGGCCTGGTTCAGAAAGAGAGCTATTACCAGAGATAACTTTTATCTGAACAACCCGTCTGTTAGCCAGGCAAACATCTAATTTCCAAACATCTGCTCTTCTTCTTGGCCTGAGAACTACCTTTCTCCCCTTTGAAGCCCTAGGGCCCTATTCCATTACTTTTCTCAGGCAAATAAGCCTCAACTGCCTAACTTGACCTTGTGTCTCACATTTTATTGGGGTTACCTTACATAAGAAATTAAATTTGTTTTCCCCCTGTTAATCTGTCTTATGTCAATTTACTTGTTAGACCAGCCAAAGAACCGAGAAGAATAGGAGGAAATTTTCCTCCTTAGTAGTGTCTTTAGTTGTTAATAACCAGATGCTTTTTTTTAACCTACGGAGTTACAGAACACATTTGGCTTAATATATTAAAAATAATAAATGGCAAATGAGTACAAGAAATTGGAGAGCCTTAATAGAGAGGCTCCTTGACTTTTTCAGTTTGTACTTTCAGCAGCCAGTTACTTAACAGGTATAATAAATGCTTAATAAATACTTGTTGAATAATATGTATAACCTGTGTATCTGGACAGTGAAACATAAATATAGTATAAAATCATTTGCATTACACGATGCATGAATATATACACATACAACTACCTATCCATATGCGTGCATGCACACACACGTATATATATTTCTCACCTGAGGATATGTTTTTATTTTTATTTTATTTATTTTTAAATATATATTTTATTGATTTCAGAGAGAAGAAAGAGGGAGAGAGAGAGATAGAAACATCAATGATGAGAATCATTGGCTGCCTCCTGCACACCTCCTACTAGGGATTGAGCCTGCAACCCGGGCATGTGCCCTTGACCGGAATCAAACCCGGACCTTAGTCCACAGGCTGATGCTCTATCCACTGAGCCAAACCAGCTAGGGCTGTTTTTATTTATTTTTAAAGAGAGAGGGAAGGACAGAAAAAGAGAGAGGGGAACCTAGATATGAGAGAAACATTGATCAGTTGCCTCCCAAATGGGCCCCCACTGGGGATCAAACCCACAACCTAGGTATGTGCCCTGACAGGGAATTGAACCCACAACCTCTTGGTGTACGGGAGGATGCTCCAACCAACTGAGGCATGGGGCTCGGGCTATGACTATATATATTTTTAAACATCTGGGCATTCCATGTAGGGAGAAAATGAATACTTGAGACATACAAGATAAAGAATGGCTTTAAAGAACTTGAGAGAGGTTTTTAGTGTTTCCTAGAGCCTTCATGTGGTGAAAATTCTGAACATGGGACAGATCTTGAAGACTGGCTTTTTGCGCTCATGTGATTGCCAAGATTACTTTAGGCTGTGGAATCCATTCCCTCCAGAGTGTTCCAACTGCAGAAAGAGAGGAGGGAAACACCTCTGGTTACTTCTTTTTAATGCGAAGCTCCAGCAGACAGCATCATTTATGTAGAAAATCCTTCCAATCATCCTTCGAGAAGGCCCCTGTTGCAACTGTCCTTCTCCCCAACCTGGTAGAAAATGCTGTTGATTTGTTGTCATTTTCCTCAAAATATTCAGGAAGGACTCATTTCCTCCAACCACTTGGTTGTACAAATACACCGAGGCCACAGAGAAGTGACTTGCACAAGAGCTTATGGCAAGTGCCTTTATCTAAATCCATCCGGAATAAGGAGTGTTCCCTGTCCCCGTCCTCCTCCCACCCTCCCTTTCTTGGGCTAACATTTGCAAACAGCACAGAAAACAATTGCAGATTGAGGACCGAGGGGGGAGGGGAGGAAGTGGTTATTAGCAAATCCCTGGGCCTGGAGATCACCTGCTTTCTTGGATCAAAACGGTGTAGCAAGCTATTCATGAGAACATCAAGGACAGGACGAGTGGGCCATGGTTTTCCGAACCAGCTGTGGAGAATCAGCTCAACAGTGGCCTCGGAACAGCAGCTGCACCAAGGGGCGGAGGCCATGGAGGTGGGAGAGGAGTGAGCGAGCAAGTCAGGCAGCCAGGCTGCAGGGACCCCGCGGCGCCACCTCTCGGCAAACCCGGAAGTGTTTCTGTAATAAGCGCAATGGCCTGAGCCACCTTTTTGAACCTAAAGTGTGAATGGCTCGCAGCAGGCCCCAGATGCTTCGGTAGTAACCGCAAACCCGGGGGGGATTGGTGCCGGGGGGACTGCGCTCTGGCCACTAAATGGACGCAGCCAGGGAGCACCAAGTCCTCGCAATCAAAGTGCACAGAACAGAGCAGGCTCTGCTCTCTTGGCGAACCGTGAACCGAGCAAAGTCCGGGGTAAACAAGCCTTGCAGCGGCTGCCTCCAGACCTGCACCCCCTGTGCGCTCCTCTCCCCCTCTTTTCCCACGCACCGGAACCCACCCCTGCAGCCCTGGCCACCCTCTCTCCCAGGCCCTACCTTCCCATCTGCGATCTCTGCATTTTGCCTGGGAGGCCCCCATGCCCACCGCTGGCGCACCGCACTCACCATCTCTTGCCTGAGGAGGTGCAGCTTGGTTTCCAGCCTCTCCAGGGTGCTGGAGTGGCTCCGTCTTCCCGGGGAGCCCGAGGTTGGGGAGGACGAAGAGGAGGACGACAAGGAGGGAGGGAGGCTGCAGCAGCTGCTGCTGCTACTACAGCCGCCCCCGCCGCCGCTGCTCCCCCCACAGGGGTCCCTGATCCTTTCCAGGGGAACCGGCTCCTCCCCGCGCAGCGAGCGCACTAGGCTCTCCGGCACTTTGCGCCCCAGCTTCAGCTCGATGTCTCTGAGGTCTGGCACTGTCGCGTCTTCCATGACTTCTCAAGAGCGGCGATAATGGCAGGAAAATGCTGCGGCTGCGAGGTGGCAGCGGCTGCTAAGTCGGCCCCGAGGTCAGAGGGCCCCTCCAGCCGCCAGGGTGTCTATCCGCGGCGGGTCCAGAGCACCGTCCGCTCCATAACCGCCTGCGCGTATCCACCCTGCAATCTGCACAGGGCGCTCCGGGTCCCCGCCGCAGTCCCCTGGTCGCCGTCACTCCTCCGACTCTTACCAAGATTAGAGAGACCGAATTCACCCTCTTCCCTCTTGGCCACTCCACGGCGAAGTTGAGTTAATTGATCTTGCAGAGCGGGGGAGAACGCAAGTGCTACAGACCGAGAGGAAATAGAGGGAAAGGAAGCCGGCTTTAGCTTTCTGGGGGGAAATCACATTATAAAACTGTCCATCACATCCCTGCGCCATTCACTGACTGCCCATCTGGTCCCGCGCGACACAAAATAATGATGTGGCCACACTCCAGCGTCGTTTCATTTTCCAGCCATAAAGCTCCAGGCTTTCAAGGGATCCTCAGAAATCATCTCTGGTCAGTGATTGAGGAGGGCGGGCGAGTGCATGGACGCCTGCAAGGAGGTAGTCCGCGGGAGTTTAAGGGCTTCCTGGATGCAGCAGAAATACCCTTCTTGCCATTTAGGCCGTTTGATCCAAGTCATTGTGTTCTTGCGAGCCTCAGAAACTTTAAACGGCGCTGGCAGGTGGACCGAGCCAGGGCCAACCCCTGTACCCCTGTACCGTATATCCTAGGCAAGAAGAGCAGCACGTTTCCGCACCCCTGCTGCCCGCAGCAGTTTCAGCGCCCTGTTTTAGTTGGGAGTTCCTAATAGGAGTATTAGATTTCAGTTTTCCCGGCGGAATTGCCTGGCACCTACAACCTTTACAACAGTTAGCGAATATTAGAGGCAGAATAATGACTTTAAGGGTGGTGTCCTACCCCACCGCACCTTCCCAAGGCAAAAATATAACTTTAAAAGCCTTTCCTGATAATTTTATACGAATAAAACGTAACCAAGTGAGACTGTACAACCAAAATTAATGGTCTTACCTAATGCAACAGTATGTCACTACAAGCAGAAGTGAAGAATTAAATAGCCAGAATAATGCATGTGATTACTGAAGATGCTAGTAGCTATGGGTTTTAAAAGGGGGAAGTTGCTGAGATGCTTTTAACTTTAATTATGGAGGGAAAATATTGAGCATAACTAGTCAAAAAGTTGTCTTTGATCATTTGTATTTTCAACTAGTTAAGAGCATGCCAGTCTGTTGATCGGAGATACTTCTACCAAGGAAGTTATTATGGATTATAGGTTTGATTCAACATGGAATTTATGCTAATATCTTCAAGTGGAGGATACCATTTTCAACACAGTAAAGTCTAATTCTAGGGTTCCATTGGAATATTTGGAAATATGGCCCTCCCATTTCCGGGATGAATAAGTATTGTGGTATCAGTCCTTCTGACCCTCCATTCCCAGAGGCATCACTCATGTTTTGTCAACACTTGCAACTTCATGGGCAGACATTTCTGAGAGTTTGTTTCTAGACTCATCTAGAAAGTCTAGGGATAGGAAACGAGGCTTCTGAGTGACATATTTCATGGCAGGAAGAAAGTTGCTGAAGTTCTCTTGTCAGCATGTCAAATATTTGTGTTATTTCTCACTCTTAAAAAAATAGAGAATAGTTGTAAATTAGGTGGCCCTTTTTAAAGTTGGAACAACCATTTATGGAATCAAAGGAGAACAAGACTAAATCTCAACTCACTGATAAAACTACATGCTTTGTACTAAATTTGGAAAACCACAGGCCCATTGCGTAAGAATTTCACTGTGACATGTAATTATGGAAGGCTTGCATCTCAGTCAAGAACAGGTTTTTAAAAAATTATAAAACCCTTACAAAGTTCATAATAGAGTTGGCTGAGAAGAGTAACTTACAAATACAATATCTACCTTGAACTTGGTCAATTTAAAAAGTTTATTGTCAAATTATCATCAATATAATCTACAAAAAAGAAACACTTCCTTTGCTGTGAGTCACAGACAATAAAATTAGTATTTGATACTGGTGAAAACTCAAAAATAGAAAAAAAAATTGCCTTTTAAAGGTCAGCAGAGAAAATTCCTCTGAAATTAAAAATATGACCTATATTGAAAGTAATACTTTGTGCCAATACAATATAAAACAAATGTTAAGACTTTTACATTTTCTCAGTTTAATGCTTTATGACATTTTGTTTAAAATAGAGACATTTTGCCCTAGGTGGTTTTGCTCAGGGGCTAGAGCATCAACCTGAGGACTCAAGGGTTCTGGGTTCGATTCCAGTCAAGGGCACATGCCCAGCTTGCAGGCTCGATCCCCAGTAGGGGGCGTGCTGGAGGCAGCTGATCAATAATTCTCTCTCATAATTGATGTTTCTCTCTCTCCCTCTCCCTTCCTCCCTGAAATCAATAAAAATATATTTTAAAAAAGAGACATATTGAATGCTGAAATGCTAATTTTCAAAACATTTTAGAATCAATCCAGCTGGTACGGCTTAGTGCAGTGGTCGGCAAACTGCGGCTCGCGAGCCACA
>NW_005871127.1:2056631-2064829 GCF_000147115.1 Myotis lucifugus
AAGAGCTGCATGTGGCTCGCGAGCCGCAGTTTGCCGACCACTGGCTTAGTGGTTGAGCATCCACCCATAAACCAGGAGGTCATGACATGATTCAGTTCCCTATCAGGGCACATGCCTGGGTTGTATGCTTAATCTCCAATAGGGGGCATGCAAGAGGCAGCCAATCAGTGATTCTCTCTCATCATTGATGTCTCTCTCCCTCTCTCTCCCTCTCTCCCTCTCTGAAATCAAGAAATTAGATATAGATTAGATATAGATATAGATGATATAGATATAGATATAGATAGATATAGATTTGGATAAAACACATACTAGAATCAGAGAACTATTATTAGGCCTCTAATAGATTGTGTTAACCCTGTCATTACTGCTTTATATAGTCTGATCTCAGAACATTCCTTTCCAAAATGTTAAAAAAATAAGGGTCTTTTTACCTTTGGATCTTGAGACTATTTTTGCTTCCTTTTAGGATTCTTCCATGATTAAGAAAAGAAAATGTGTGAGGAATTTAACCCATTGCTATTATCTTGGTATGTTAATTGCACATCTTGATTAGAGGAATTAGTTGCAAGAACTTGGTCCAGGATGGGGAGTAGGGGTAGGAGTGATTGAGGGTATCATTGAGATGAAGCAGGCACACAGGGAGAACTGAGAAAAAATAAGGAAAAACACTTCAGAGCAACCATTTATTTATATATATATTTTTTAAACATATATTTCTATTGATTTCAGAGAGGAAGGGGGAGAGAGAGATAGAAATATCAATGATGAGAGAGAATCATTGAACAGCTGCCTACTGCACACCTCACTGGGGATCAAGCCTGCAACCTGGGCATGTGCCACTGACAGGGAATCGAACTCAGGGCCCTTCAGTCCACAGGCCAACGCTCTATCTGAGCCAAACCAGCCAGGGCTATATTTTTATTTTTTGTTAATCCCAAGGATATTTTTCCATTGAATGGAGAGACACATTGATTGGTTGCCTCCCCAGGCACCCAGACCAGGGCCAGGGATCAAGCCTGCAACCTAGGTACGTGCCTGTGCCAGGCCAGCTCAGCCAAGGGTTAGGTGAGCTTCAGGGCGGGCGGCAAAAGATGTAGAAAAGACAGAGAGAACAAGCTGGGTCTAGGTGGATCTTCCTGTGCCTGGCTGAGGCCACAGAGAGAGAACCAGACAGCAAGCTGAGCCTTTATTTTATAGCCAGAGCTAAACAAGGTAGTGGTCACCATAGTTACAATGTTCTTGTGAGTTTCACTTGTTTTGGCAGCACTTGCTGCATCTCCCACAGCCCATTAGCTACCCAGGTAAGATCTAGGGAGCAAGGTCAAGCCTAATTATGCTAAGAGGGCTGTGTCCTCTAAGCTGGGACTTGTTTGTGGCTTTGCCAACAGGTCAGTCTGAGGCTTAACCCTATAGCCCAGCCGTGGGCAAACTACGGCCCGCGGGCCGGATCCGCCCGTTTGAAATGAATAAAACTAAAAAAAAAAAAAAGACTGTACCCTTTTATGTAATGATGTTTACTTTGAATTTATATTAGTTCACACAAACACTCCATCCATGCTTTTGTTCCAGCCCTCTGGTCCAGTTTAAGAACCCATTGTGGCCCTCGAGTCAAAAAGTTTGCCCACCCCTGCTATAGCCGCTCCCTACACGTGCCCTTGACCAGAATGGAACCTGAGACCCTTCAGTCTGCAGGCTGATGCTCTATCCAGTGAGCCAAACCAGCTAGGGCACCAGAGCAACCATTATATATATTAATATTTTATTGATTTTTTACAGAGAGGAAGGGAGAGGGATAGAGAGTTAGAAACATCGATGAGAAATATCGATCAGCTGCCTCTTGCACACCCCCCACTAGGGATGTGCCCGAAACCAAGGTACGTGCCCTTGACTGGAATCGAACCCGGGACCCTTCAGTCCACAGGCTGACACTCTATCCACTGAGCCAAACCGGTTAGGGCCCATTTTATATTTTAATGAGTGTCCCAGTGCACGGATTCATGCACATTGGAAAGAAATTAATTAGAAGAAATATTTTAATATCGCTATTCGCCCTTTCCCTATAATAAAAGTATCAACCAAATTCACGATCAGGATTCTACTGAGTCTCCTATCTACCTACCCCAGGTCTTCTGTGAGGATCAAATGAGATGAGGCACGTGAAAATGCTTCACAAACATTTGGTTAAACTATAAAATGTTTGCACCTGTCTATAAAGCAAGTCAGGTTCCTGGGCTGAAGAAACTGCAAGGAGGCTAGTCACTAGGGTGTTGTACGTGACGTCATTACCTGGCGCCCACAGCAACCACATTTGAGCTGGGCTGGGCTGTGGGCCGCATTTTGCGCCATGGGGTCTTGGCAGCTTCGGCTGCGATTTGGTGGGGTGTTGCTCCGGGGTAGTGGTGGGGCCTGTGTCCCACTGGGGGAAGCTGAGTGTTGGTTTGTTGGTGCCAGGTCCGTGGTGCTGTTTATTTTTAAATGGCCAGTGCGCATCATGGCAGCTCCTGCGTTTAGTGTCTGGCCCCTGGTGGTCAGTGCGTGTCATAGCTACTGGTCAGAGGGAAGGATGGACACTTAGCCTTTTATATATATAAAGTCAATCTTAAAAGCACTTAGTTTCTGATTCAACCTTTCTTGTCCATCTCTAATCAGTTATTTCCTTAATTAAGAGCACCTGCCAGCAACAACCTACACTCAGGGTGTTTCTCCAAGGCTGATACGTTGAAAAATAAAATTATAAAAGTAGTTATAGTTTTTGTGTTTGTGGTACATTTTTTAGACCCAGACTACCTTACATGTGCTTCCTTTTCTAACTGCCTTATATGTGAACTAGATTTGCCTTTGTTTCTATTTAGACTAAGGAATCTAAGTATGGGTATTAAACTATGGAGAACTTTAAGAAACTGAATTTCTTCCCCAGTTGAATTGTGTTTCCAGAGAAGGAAAGGAAGCCTCTTATTTATCATTCCAAAAGACTCACACAACACAACAAAACCCAGTGGCTAATTTAATAGGAACATTGTTGGACTCAGATGACAGGTTTTAAAAGAATGTCTCATTCCTCCCAAAACAGAGTGGTGTGGTATACGCTTCACACATTCCATGCTTAGAACATTTTCTGGTATGAGACTTATAGCAATAGTAGACTCAGCAAGACTGTATGGTGTGAGTAATGCCACTCCTTACTCTGCTGGCATTGTGGTTAAAAGAAAAAAGACCTTCCACCTTCTTCCAGGCACTGATTCAAGGTTTTCAGCATTCTCAGATCTTGCTGGCACCAAGTTCAAGGACTAGGGCAGATTCTCTAACCTGAGACTCCATTCCCCACAGTGCAGAATAATAGCAAGCAGCTTACTGCCTCAAATTACTGTTTAGACTTTTAAGAAGTAACTTTTTAATGGGTATCAGCTTCTTTGGAACTTTGTTTTAAATGTGTAGGGATGCTGTTTCTATAAATATTTTTGTTTAGCTGATGATGTGCTTAACAAGGAAGATGTCATACAAAAGTAAAGAATGTTGGCCCTAGCTGGTTTGGCTCAGTGGACAGAGCGTTAGCCTGCAGACTGAAGGGTTTCGGGTTTGATTCCGGTCAAGGGCACGTGCCCAGGTTGCAGGCTCGATCCCCAGTAGGGGTGTGCAAGAGACAGCCGATCAAAGATTCTCTCTCATCATTGATGTTTCTATCTCTCTCTCCCTCTCCCTTCTTCTCTGAAATCAATAAAAATATATTAAAACAAACAAACAAAAACAACAACAAAAAGAACCCTTAAAGAATGTTGATCCTTTCCATTCATAGTAAAGCTGCAAAGATTTTATCCAATTTATAGGGTGATTTCATTCACCTGTTTTATAGCTGGATCTCTTACAGTATAGAATCATCTAGTTTATTACATACCTGAGCTACTTATGCACGTGTATGCCATATATATATCACTGCATCTATCTATCTATCTATCTATCTATCTATCTATCATCTGAAATGCCTCTCCCTAAGGAGCACAGATCCTTTAAATAGTACTCTGATTGGAATCTAATTAATATTTATAATCAGAGCTAAACACTTCCCTGCGAGATTTAGTAGACAATACTAAAAGTAGGTCACCAGCATCTAAGTCAGCCTTATCCCCTCTTCGCAATCCCTGTCAAATCTCTCTGCCTTCGTTATGTGTAAAGAGTCCTTTATTTGCTTTTACTTGTTTTGCTGAGCTCTGAATTCCTTCTGAAATGTGCAAAGGGGGACCCAGGAAAAAGACCTCTTCAGTGAAGCTAACCTGGGTGCGTTCCTTCATAGCCGTCCCAGTTTGTCTTATAAAATAGACTATAGGTTGTATTTCAATGGCATGCTGATAAATGCTTATAACTATCTCTCTGAAAATATATAAGAACTGATTTGTAGCTTTTGACAATTTTCATGGCATACCTATTCCACTGTGGCTGATTTCAAACTACGGATGCAGCCTTGAATGCTTAAAGCCACAGGAAAGAAATAGATAACAGGCTTTTTCCTAATCGGGGAAAAAAGGTATTAAAAATGACAGGCTAGTTTACCCCTATAGTCATAATCACCTATGGTTAGATAGAACAACTGTCAGCTTTTTATTAAAGTATGCTCTTTTATAAGCTAGAAAACTTTGATCACAGAAACATTCTTATCCTGTAATCCAGTGGCATAGTTATGGACATGATTTATAGAATCCACCTTTGATATATTTTACCAAACACCTTGATGATTTCTAAAATCAAATATGAGGTGGGGTCTAACAATAGATAGTGTAAATATGAAAACAAACATAAAGGGCCTAAAGAAATCTCCTATTTCCATGTCCTAGCTTAGAGACATCCTTTTGGATTTGATATGAAAAAGACTTCACAGATTTTGTTTGAAGTGTTTGATTTTACACAGCATGGAGGTAAGCATGTTGGACTAGAGCCCCAGTGAGGGCAGAGAAAAGCAGGGTGACCACGCACAGAGAGGACAGTGTCTGAGAAGTTCAGAGAGACCAAATCCCACAAAAGGGTCTGACCTGTAGATGTGGCACATGCCACAGAATTCCCATGGAGGCCATGGCTTCGTGTTCAATGCCCATTTCTGGCAGTGTCTTATGAAGAGCTCAGTTCTTCTCCATAGTTGAGGCTTCTAGCTTCTCATTATCCGGAGTGTTATAGTTGTGGAAGGCCAGGCAGACATGCTTTTCGGTAGTCTTGAGAATAAGGACTACAAGTTTATATGCATTTTTTAAACTTTATAATCATCACAGAGATTCTATGTAAAGACACACATGAGTGAGTTAGCATTATTTGGGAGTTAAAACTCAGCAAGTCCCCATATTAGAATTTCAGATTGTAGTCTTCTGAGTTAAGAGTATTACTCTACAGTTGAAAGTTAGCCTTCTTAAGCTATTAATTAGCCTTGCTGGATGCATGAAGAGGGGGAGAGAGAGAGAGAAGAGACAGAGAATATGAATGTCATTTTTCTTCCAGAAGTAGGTATGAGTCAATATGAATACTTTTGTGACCATAATGAGTTATTTTTGAGTCTATGTACCTTATATAAAAGATAAATACTGTAATTATGTCTTTAAAATATTAAGGCAGATAGTTACTGGTTATTATATTCATTTGATGCATCAGCAAGAACATTTTTTGAAGTAGAAAAACACTTTTAAATCAGAGCAGCACAAATCACAGATTTTGTATCATTTAATCTTCATACCAACCCAGAGAAACAAGTGATATTAACTTGCTCTCATAAGAGTAATGTGAAGCCCCAGAAGATGAAAATACTGGCCCAGTGTTCACTGGCATCAAGTGGGGAAGCTGGGATTTGCCTCAAGTTATATTTTACTCCCCAACTCATGTTGTTTCCATTACTTACAGATGGGTGTTGGCCCTCCTTCAGAATATTTAAGGGTGTCTACTGCTGAACATTTAAAATATATATTTTTTTAGAGAGAGAGGAAGGGAGAGAGATAGAGAGATAGAAACATCGATAGGTTACCTCCTGCATGCCCCCGAGTCTGAAACCTGGGCATGTGCCCTGACCAGGAATCAAACTGGTGACCTCGGTTCATGGGTTGACGCTCAACCACTGAGCCACACCAGCTGGGCCAAACTTAAATTTTAAGAAGCCAATATCAAGTTACTGCTTCTGATGTTTTGGGAGAATTCATATTCTAAGTGAGGCAGAGATAAAAATTAAAATGGATTTTAAAAATAAGTGCACTCATGGAAGGTTTATATATAATGAATCATTAAGGGATATTAGTATATTCTATGAAGCTGTTCCCATGTTCCACCTCTGATTTCATATGAATCATCCTTTCCTCCTCTAGCACAGGGCCAGGACTTGAGACTGAATGTGGCACTTAGTGGACCCCAGATCTGAATAGGTGTGGGGGTTCACTCTTTGGTTTACAAGGGGATGGCCCTAAAGGAAATGAAAGAGTTGGAGGAGCAAAGCAGTCACGAAAGGGTGCTGTATGGGAGCTTGTGCAATAATCTTGGCTCAGCAGAAGGTTTCATGACCTTTTGACCAGGGAAGCTTCCCTTGCCAGTCTGATGTGGCAAATGCCAAGGGCATGGCAAAGTCACAGGGGTGGGGGGAGCCCAAGGCTCCCTGCCATTTCAGAAAATAAAAGGCAGTGAGGGTGTAATTGCTTACCCATGTATTGCAGCTGATTTTGTGGTAGCTGACCCTCAATTCCATAGGAACCTTTGGCTTATAATCCTAGGCTATACTTTGGTAGTTCAAACACTTTGACGTTTGTTTTAAGAACATTGCTGGAGTCATTTAAACTTCATTATGTTCTACCAGAACCACTTCACATTTCGATGGAGTGTGTGAGTCAATGCTGATTCTTAGGGGTCAATTAAAGAGATGTGATCATAAATATCGGAGGTGCCATAGCACAAGATATGGCCTCAGAAGGAGACAGAGAGAGGGAGGGAGGAAAAAGAGGAAAGAAAAGGGAGAGGAGAGGGAGAGCAAGTGTGGGAGAGAATGGGAGAGCTCTCCTGACAGGTGAAAACCCAACAGTTTCACACAGACAGGTATGGTCACTCTTGCCTCAATAGCAACCAATCTCATTTGACAGCTGTGTAAAAATTTGCAACAGAAACACCTCTCATCCTCATTTTCTCTCTCAGTTCTGTTTTGTTTGTTTGTTTGTTTTTGCTAGAGATGATTTAGGGTGAATAGTGGGATTCTGAAAAGACACATTTTGATGACTTGTAAGTAGGTTGTTACAGTTCCTTTGCAACAAAAAAACAGAAAGCAAAGTATTTATTTATTTATTTATTCCTTTATTTACTTTCTAACATTTAAAAATACCTGAGTTGTGATTATATCCTGGGTGAATTAAATATATTATTGGTGTGCATGTAAACTGGTAACATTTTTAGAGGACCAATGATCACATTTTAAAATCAGGCATGCCATTAGACTCAGCAATTTCTTTTCTAGAAATTTATCTCTAAAAAGATGATCAGCAATATGTGGAGAGATTTATTTATAAATCTGTTCAATACAAATCACAAAGAAAAACAACCAAGCAAGCAAAAGCAGCTATATAAATGGTCATAAGCAGTTAGGTAAATAAATTATGTATAGTGTATAGCCCTAGTTTGAACAACTCTGCAACCAGTGATAGAAATACTTAACAGTACTTTACTTACCAGTAAAATGAGAAATATTACCAGTATGTTGTTTAATCTTTAAAAAACTAAAAAAAAATGCTGGTGTCCACAACATGTTCAAATACACACACACACACACACACACACACACACACACACACATACACACACATGCCCACATATTCAACACATATACATGGAAGTATAAAATAGTCACCTAAATTCATTTCAAA
The DNA here is from genome assembly GCF_000147115.1 of Myotis lucifugus. Lineage (NCBI taxonomy): Eukaryota > Metazoa > Chordata > Mammalia > Chiroptera > Vespertilionidae > Myotis > Myotis lucifugus. The sequence goes on from NW_005871127.1 coordinate 2,064,500, forward strand.
TATATATGCATAGTTATCAAATAATAACAAGCTTTCACTTTGTGGTGAAATTATGGGAAGGTTCTCAGAACATTGCTTTAAAATCTTTTTTTAGTGCTTCCCATTTTATTATTAAATGTTTATGAATGCCTTTTATAACAGTTGGGTTTTTTTTAACCCTAAAGAAAGAAATTAAGTGGAACATTTTTAAGGGGAATCCTGGGTGTTTCAATTAGGTGCAAATGTCATTTAATAACTTACTATCTTAATTTTCCAAGTAGCTTTGCTAATATAACTATTAAACCCTAATGCTATAGAGTGCCGATAATATCATGATCTCTGGGTACCTCA
>NW_005871127.1:2064929-2170345 GCF_000147115.1 Myotis lucifugus
ATGCAACATGGAGTAAAATAGTCAAAAGCAGGCTACATGTGACATAAAATAACGAGTTCTCTATATATTTAATACATGATCTAGTGAAATTATCTTCCTCACAGCACTACCACTGAACTTTATTTAAAAATAAAAAGAACCCTACCTTTCAATTTTAAATATATTAGCCAGAAATTCAATCCATGAATGTTCAGGAACTCTTTAGTCTGGTTTGTGTTATGCCATGTTGGGTAGCAAATAATTGCAAAGGAGGGATTGAGATACAAGATAATATTATAGAAAAGGATGAAGCCAAAACTATGAGTCCCTGAGTCAGTACCTCTGGGTGTGTGGGATGTAGAGAGGGTTGAGAGGTGATGAGTCATCAAATATAACACAGGTACCACACAGTTTCCCTCTGTCCAACCCTGAATGCTCATGTCTTACACATTAAAAGTTTGCAAAAGTCTCTGGTCACTAAACGTGTAAATCTCAATCTGTATGAAGATATTCTCAGCTCACAAGAAAATTGCATTAAGTCCTAACTCAATGAACCGTCATCATTCATTAATATTTATTTTCTAAGCATAATGTGAGTAACTTAAATTATTTTTGGTTCCTGTGTGAGAACTGTAGTAATCTGTAATAAATAGACCACAGAGTGTATTCATTTCTGCAACATGCCATTAACTTCAGACAGATTTCTTTAGGCATTTGGGTCAGAGATTCATTGAAAGAATGGTTTAGTTGACATATAACCTGGCATTACCTCATTCTAAATTGTGTCTGAATAGGGATTATAAAGAAAGATTTTTTAGTTTGCTGGAATGTGGCCTCTGTTTTATAGAACTTAAGTTTCCTGGTGTAATATAATATCTTTACTTTGTATTATATACCATTCCTAATTATATAAGTGTACTTTATTTAAAATAGTGTATAAAGGGCAAACCGTATTTGACTAAGAAGGCTTGCAATGCACATTATTTAAACAAGCATTTTTATATAGCTATAGAAATATGAAAAAAGAAGGCATAGGAAAGAATGAGATGAAGTCATATTTCACCCTATTAATCAATTCTCATATGGCCCAAGCCCAGGCCCTTTCCGCCCCTATCCCCCGCTCCCCAATTAAGCTTTTCATTAACATTTGTTTCCAGTTTCATTCAGAGTTGTATTTTATTTGGTCCTGCTTCTATTTAAATAACAAAGAAACTATATATGAAAATTTCAAATTATAAGTATTAATTTTAAGAATCCTTTTCTATTTCTCTTTTACCACTGTTCTTTTCAATGTTTCCTGTCACTTTTCTCCCACATTTTCTCATTTTCATCACATTTCTCCTTCTTTACCTATCCTTGCTGCTGGCTTGTCTCATCTCCTTTCTTACCTTTCCTCGCCTTCCTTACCTCCCCCTCCCCACCTGTGTTTTCTTTTTCTGTTCTTATATTTAAAGGCTAGAAATTAGTGGTGTTCTCATGCTGATTAAAGTAGATTTCACACTGTTTCCTTTTAAATAATGTTAGCTAGCATTTATTGAGTACTTACTTTCTACAATTAGAGAAGGTAGATTCTCTTATGGAACCCATGTTACAATTTGTGGGCTTAGCTAAATTCAGTAGTTTTCCTGTGGCCACCACAGCTAGGAGCTGTGTTTTATCTCAAGATGAACACTTTTCTCTCTGATTCCAGAGTCCATGCACTTAATCATTATTGAGTGCTTTCTCCCCTTTTAATAAAAATTCCCTGTGACCAGGCTCCTTCCTTCTCCTTGGTTCTTGGTTCTAGCTCCTTATAGATCTGCTATAATTTAGAAAGCCATATGTCCTTGTAGGCCAGCATCACTTTCTCCCTCTTCTACCTGTTAAGCATCCCTATTCTCATGTTTGCTGAAGCTTGTAGAACAGGTACGTTACATGGTTAGGGGATGTCTTGTTCTTATTTTGTAGTTAGGAAAATAGAGGTAATAGGTTGACAGAAGAAAGCTCAGCCTATCCTAGGGTTTCTGTTTTTTTCCCCCCAGAAAATAAATTCTGTGTTCTCTATAGTTTTATTGTCTTTTGTTCCTTTGAAAGTGAATATGGGAGAGCAACCTTCTGTAAGAGCCTAAAAAGAGGAGAAAAACTACCTTTTTATGCATCAGGCAAAAATGTATACCTTTGCCCCTGGTCTCTGATTTATAACTTATGAAAAGATTTGACAATTGTGATTTGACAATAACAGTTCTAACAATCACCATCTTATTTTATGCACATAGTGTGATAATTATAGCAGGAATTTATGTGACCTTTTAATAGTTTAGGAAACATAAATACCCAGATATGTCAATTGATTTAATAAAAATAAAAATTGAACATCCAAGTACCTTTGTCATGCTCTGCACAGAACTAGAGGCTTCGCTTATTCTATCATTAATAATATGTTCTTGCCCTGACCGGTTTGGCTCAGTGGATGGAGTGTCGGCCTGCGGACTGAGGGGTCCCAGGTTCGATTCCGGTCAAGGGCATGTACCTTGGCTGCGGGCACATCCCCAGTGGGGAGTGTGCAGGAGGCAGCTGGTCTATGTTTCTCTCTCATCGATGTTTCTAACTCTCTGTTCCTCTCCCTTCCTCTCTGTATAAAATCAAAATATATTTTAAAAAAATAATAATATGTTCTTGCAGCCTAGCTGGGTGTGGCTCAGTGGTTGAGCATGAATCCAGAACCAAGAGGTCATTGGTTAGATTCCTGGTCAGGGCACACGCCCAGGTTGCAGGCTCAGTCCCCAGTGGGGGGCATGCAGGAGGCAGCAGATGGATGATTCTCTCTCATCATTGATTTTCTATCTCTTTCTCCCTCTCCCTTCTACTCTGAAATCAATAAAAAATATTTTAGAATAATAATAATATGTTCTTTCTACTACCTCATGCTATGTAAAATCATCATGTACAAAATTAAATTGTCATTTTCCTTAAGCCAACTACTTTCTGTACTTCCTTAATTTATGGCACCACAATTTATGAGCTCAACCTCTCTCACACATTTAGGAGTTTGGGGATATTTTACTGTGTCTCTGTCCCTTTTACTCTTACAGTCAATTAATCATTAAACCCCACTGACTTTTAAAAAAAAAAGATTTTTTATCGGGTGATCAGGCTCATCGCCTCATGATTACATGATCACAATTGGATCGAAACTGATTTTCCTTCTTTACTGTTTCCTTTCTCCTCCACCTTGCATAATGCTGTTTCCAAGTAGTTTTCCTAAAAAAATGCTTTTCATCCTCTTAAGATACTATAATGGCTCCATTACTTCTGGCCCGAGTTCTAAATTATTCTGATCTCCACAGCATGAAAAATATCTTACCTATTCTACAGATGTGCCAAGTCATCATAAATAAAATTTCTCATTGCAGTTAGAATAGCTTCCACATAGTTTCACACACACAGAGGCTCCCACACTGCCAGCTTTAACCATCTGCCTTTGCTGATAATGTCCTTCTTGTCTAGAATTCCTGACTTTTTTTTATATTTGAGTCCATTCTTCAATACCCAGATTCATTCCTCCCTCCTTTCAATGTTGTCCTTCCAACTTCCCTTCCTGAGTCAAACATTGCCATTTCTACTGTGTCAGGCATCATGCTAGGACAAAAACAAGTAACAAGCATGAAAAAGACCAATGCTTGTGCTTAAGGAACTCAGAGTCACAGTTACCATTGTGCCTGCAACACAATAACCTCATATAAATATTTACCTCTATGGTTGTTCCATTATGTGAATTCATATTTCAGTAATAATTTGTCATTATTTTTATGATAATTAGGTAAAAATTCAGTGGTACATCCTTTGTGCAAAACAAAGCAACTGGATTTGAAGATGTAAGAAAAATCATATATGGTTCCTGACCAAGAGACTTACTATCTAGATGGGAAAGCGACTTATTTGTTAACACATTTTAAAATCCAAAGATATGAAATAAGACAAAAATGTGGCTAGATATGAGCTAGAAAATTCAGGGAAGGCTTCCCAGAGTAAATGAGGGTTTAGTTGGTTTGGGGGGGAAATGTGACTAACAATAGTGCCTAGATGAGGGCAAGATATTTGATATCATTAGTTCTATATTTTCTCTAGAGCATTCTAATTCTTTCATATCTCTGAATTCTGTCTCACCAACTTCTTGGATGGCACATGTGTCAGATATTTGTTTGTTTGTTTGTTTTTATCTCCTAGAGCGTCTAGTACTGACCTGGGCAGTAAAGTATGTAAATTGAGTATCCTATTTGCCTCCACTCAGAAGAGAAGACATGCTACCAGAATTTGAGTCAAAGAATATAATTCTGTCTATTTAGGGCTGGAAGAGTGTTCCAGTAGATTGTTAGTTGATTGCGTATGAACATCAAACTCTACAGGCAATAATATTGTAATTTTAAGTTTATCACTATCAACTTATTCTCTTTTTTTTATTAGTTAAGGTATTACAAATGTGTCCTCATCTCCCCCCCCTTAACCCCCAACCTCCCCCCCGCCCCCGCACACTCATGCTCCCATCCCCCTGTTGTCCATGTCCATTGGTTTGGCTTATATACATGTATACAAGTCCTTCGGTTGATCTCTTCCCCTTACCCCCGCCCTCCCCTACTTTCCTTCTGGGGATTGATAGCCTGATCGCTGTTTCTCAGGCTTTGGATCTGTCCCTTTTCATCAGTCTATCAACTTATTCTTTTTACAACTCACTCAAGTTGTACAATTTTGATTTTATACTTTGGAAAACTATTATATGAATGGTATCAATAATCTATCAAGTAACGTTAAAAGACTCTTCAGTGTGACCTGAGATCAAAATACTCACATCTTTCCATTTTCCATTTTGATTCTTTGGCGATGTCTGTGAGAGAAGAAAAAATGATAGCACATAAAACCTACACCCTCCCCTGAAATGAGGAATCCTGCGGTAATTAATTTACAAGGACACAGCACTGCCCCCCTACTGCAGTTTGCCCATAGCCTATAGGAGCATGAGAAGACCACCTAGGTTCTCTGTGAGTGAGGTTTATGAAGTGGCTCAGCCCTGGGCTTCACTTATTGGCTCTGGCCTTGTTTCTGCAGGCTTCGAAGCACACAGCATAAGGAAACTTCTTTAATTGGCCAAGACACACATTTTGAGGCGTGCAGAGCTGCTAACAGGATATAAGGTAGCAGAGCAAATACTTAAAATTGAAGGCAGCTGCCAGAGCTTCCCAGAAATTGTGGCATTGACTCTGTTGTCATAGTAATCCAGACATTGTTTGTGTTTTGTTTGATTTCAGTCACACGAAACACTATCTACTGTACTCTGGGTGTGTGTGTGTGTGTGTGTGTGTGTGTGTGTGTGTGTGTGTGTTTGTGACAGAGAGAGGTGACAGTGCAGTAAGTATTGTGTTTCTACTATTTGTGAGACATTGCATCAGAGAGGTTCTGTCCCATTTCACCACCATGGGACAGGGAAGTTGAACAAAGGGAGATTAAACATGAGGATTTTTTACCATTATGTTTCATTCACACTTTGTTTTGTTTCAGGTCATCCATGTACAGAGTATATGAGAGGTCAAATAGGGGATATTAAAAGGAAAATGTTGTATTCGAAAAATGGGTATATGGGTGTGATTTCTTTTTTTCTTGCCAGTCATTGCTATAAATTTCTGCTCTTCATACTATTGGTAATTTTATCTAATACTCATTTATTTGCCCAATTACTTAATGAGTGCTGACTTAAATAGGAATAAGTACACCACTGGCATTGAAGTATCTTTTCACAGAAAATGATTGTTGCTTTTGAAGAAATGTATGATATAGGAGAAGTATCTAAATGAGTATCCCATTTGCCTCTACTCAGCAGAGAAGACATGTGGGGAGGTTATTTGCTTCCAGAATTTGGGTCAAAGAATATCATTCTCCCTATTTAGGGCTGGAAGAGTGTTTCTGTAAGATGTTTATTGAATCTTTAATGTGGCATAAATCTGAACTAGCTTACAAAAGGCATTGGTAAAATCAAGCCTAGATTTCTGTATACATGGCACACGTGCAATTTTTAAAGACTTAGATTTTAATAACATTTCTGCTATGATGCTGTTCCCTACACAATTACTACTGCCTTTTGATTACTTGTTAGGTGCCACGAGTTTACATGATTTATCTCAAATAGTCTTCAAATAACTGTTATGTTCCCATTCAACAAACAAGGACAACATATTCCAGAGAGATAAAGTAATTTGCTCAAGGTTACCTAGAATCCACACAATTCTGTTTTACTTCAAAACCACCTCAACTATCACACCAACATTTCTCCCAACTTTCTGCTTTGTGGGGGTAGGTCATTATGGGTGAAAAAATAAGGCTGGTTATATATATTTGCTTACATGGTTTTTTTTTCTGGTTATGTGCATGTACTACCTTGGATACAATTTATGCTATATTACTCAACAGAATACAAAAACAAACCAAACCACGAAAAAATTGTACGCATGTATGTATGTCCTAGTATAAGGAGGAGGGAGGGAGAGTGTCAGAGATAGAAAATTTCCCCCAAATTACCCTCTGCTAATCCTTGTGATAGATATAAAGAAAAAGTAATGAAGTTTTAAAAACTGTTTTTTTGAAACAAAGAAGTTTGGGCTAAACGGAGAGTGTAAGGCCTAATTCTGTGGAAGGAATTTGGGATTGAAAACATGAATGGGTCTACCACGTACTCCTCACAGGAACAGGAAAAACAATTCAACAAAGTGCACCAGTGCTTGTTCCCATAAGCAGCAACATTTGTGCATTTTAGGATAGAAATGGTGCGCTACAGCGCTGCCCATGGACTGGAGGATTTGCCAAAGTACTGGCTCTGTCCCTTCCCATGGACAGGAGCCTCGCAAGAATGCTTCCCACAATAGGCTATGCAGGATGTGTACAGGATCACAGTGGTAGTGGGCACTCTGAAATGAAGTGTCCAGTAGTTTCATCAATTTGGAGGAAGTTTTGCCAAAAAAAAGTTAGATTTCTTTACTGCAGAGCCACTCAGAGCCTTGTCTATGGTGAAATACATTTTAAATTTCCAAGAGGAAAAATAATTTATAGCTTTTCTTAAACTTATACAGCCATGTGTCCCCTTTTCTTAGAAACTGTTGTGAGTCTGTTGTTCTACATAAAACACTTTGTGATATAGTTTCCACAGTTTAAGTTAAAATGCATGGCACTCAGGCAACCCTTTTTGGGACCCATCTCACATGCCAAGAGCTTTGTTACTTTTGCCATAATAAACTTCACTTCTCTTTTGCTTAAAAAAATTACATGCCACTCATATGTAATAGGTATTTTGTTAGTGACATGGATCTTCTCTATACACTGTGAAGGCTATTGATATGACTGAAGAGCAGGAAGTGCTTTACAAATCCTTGCAGATCATTATATTATTACTACCCATGGCTTGTGAGGATTTTTTATGCATTCTGTTTGATTAGGTAAATCAGAGATACATTTTAAGAAAATATAATAAATTTCTTTCACTCATTTATCCACCTAATTTTATAACTATTTTATAAGTATTTTATAAGTGCTTTGAAACTTAGAATATTGTGGACAACAAAATGTACACATTATCTTCTTCACACAGTAATACAGGACACCCCAACACCCTACAGTCCAACAATATGAAATACTCTTACTTTCAATCCTTTACATTAGATGAAAGTTTCTTTTGTTTAATTTTAGGGGTGCCTCTGACTCATACTAGGTCCTCTTTGCAAGTATCAGCATGCTAGAAAATCCAGAATTAAGATAAAGGAGTAACTTGTCTTGACAAGGCTATTTAAAATGTGAATGTTCCCTGAAGGAGTATGACTTTAACAATTCCGTATGATTTCATTTATCCTAACAATTTCCCCTTTTATACAAGAGAGCAGGCAGGTCTGGGGATTTTGGCCAGTTAAATAGCTAAAGCTAAATGCTGAGAGGACAGAAAAAGGATCTGCAAGTAGAGGCAGAGTGCAGCAGGCAACTGAGGACAAATCTCCCACTTACCCCCTTTGATTTAGTACCAGTTCTGGTGTTCAGATGGTGGCTTCTTCAGTTATAGGGCATGCAAATAATAGCTGTTTACTTTTTGAGAAAAGGTGAGAGGCTATCCAGTTGGGTGTTTAAGTATTTTTTTCTCGATGAACTTGACTTGAGAAAACAATTTTAAGACATAGTCAGACAATGGTCACAGGAAATAGATAATAGATAGGTAATAATCACCGGGCCAGGAGAGAAATGTCAGTCTGATATAGTGAGAAAAGGGAGCTAACTCTGGTAACATTTAATAAATACCTAAGTGGCAGTTGGAGTAGAATTGAGTGGGAGACCATGAAGCATGGATATAAAAGTCTGAGTGACTTTAACAGCCTCAATAGAACTGAGGTTGATTGATGAACAAGGATGGTTAGCTTGATATCTTGCTTGTGAGGTAGGAATAAAATAAAAAAAACACACAAAAATTTTGGTAGTAATGGGCTATAATTTGGTCCTAATTTGGAAAGAGAAGACTGAAAATAGGGAAAGTTCCAGAAACACAGAATCAGGCATTTTCAGTGCTTCCAGAAGAGAAAATGAAAGCCTATAACTTGTCAAAAGCCGCATGGGCAGTTGGGGCCAGGGAAATAAAGTCTTTTTGTCTATGCTCCTGCTTCCATTCTGTGTTGCCTCTGATAGAAGGTGTTTCATGCTCTTTGATTCACTGGTGACATGAAGTTGATGATGATCTGAGAGAAACACTCATCCAAAAAACAAGGAGGAGGAGGAAAAGGAGAAAAGTGCATTTCAAAAGCCAAATGAAAGTAAGGATAGGGGGAGGAAGAGGAGGAGGAGAGAAGAAAAGAAAAGAAAAGAAAAAAGGAAAGAAGACAAAAGAAAAATTGGTATCTGGGTATCTGACTATTTTTACAAAAATTAGTCTAAAATTTCAACAGATTCAAAGCTTTGAAGCTTATCAGTACCTCTTGTAGTCTTTCAAAGAGCCAGACACCAGAGGCTAATCCAGTCGTGTGGAGTGTATAGTAGGGCAGGGAAACTCAAGCTGTGACCCTGTAGGCAGAAGACCAGAAAGGAGGACCTCTGAGTGGTGAAGAGAGCTAGAGAGATTGAATGGAGGAGATGGCCTGAGAAAATGATACCATAAAATGCATATGAGCTCTTGGTCTTGCCCCTGAGCCAGAGGTAGAACTGATGCTTAATAGCATAACAGATGCTTTGAGAATTGAACTATGGGATAGACTACAGCCCACGCCAGGTTCCAGTCTAGCCCCTGGGCGGTGAGCACGCAGAAAAGGTGTAAGTGGCATGGTGAAGGCTTTGGATAGTGCACTGACATGAACTACAATCCACAGAAGGCGAGTCAAAATATGCAGAGAACCTAAACATTCTACTGAAAGAGCTACAACGAATCAACATTCTCCATTGGATTTTAGCTGGTTATATGTGTTAAAAGTAAAAGGATGAAGAAAGATTCAGTTCAAAAGTCAAACAAAAGGAGTGTAAAAGGGATATATTCATATTAGACAAAATAGGCTTCAGAGCAAGGAAAACTGCCAAGAATTAAGAGGGACATTACACAATGATAAAAGGGTCAGTTCACCAAGAAGACCTAATGGTTCTGAATGTTTAGGGTTTAAAAAAAAACACAGCAACTTTAAAATACATGAAGCAAAATCTGATAGAACTGAAATAAGAAATAGACAAATTCACAATATGGCTTGAAGACTTCAGTACTCTTAGTATTGAAACAAGTCAGAGGAATGGTGGCGTGAGAAAACACCTTGGCCTCTCCCCCTGAAATTTCAACAAGTTAACCAACTATATTCAACAGAGAAATCCCTGCTCAGTACAGACGCATGCCTGAGAGACCTGCATTGAAACATCTAAAAGTGAGCAACCGGAAATAAAAGGGGAGAGAAGAAGGGAGGAAGGTGGAGATGACCCACAGCGCAGCCCTGCAGCCAGGAGCTCACAGCTGGGCGTGGAGAGGGGAGAAAGCCAGCAGTAGCAGGCGCTTCCTTTGCCTGGGAGGAACAGAGTTGTTGGAGGACAGCTCAGCAGGGCTAGCGGCGAGGGAGCAGTGTGTGAGTCAGCAGACACCTGACAGAGCACAGGGTTCTGCCATGCGGCGCGGCTCTCCACTGTCGGGCATCGGTGGTGTTTCACACAAAGAAATGGTGCCACAGAGCCCTGCCGCCGCTGGGCAGATTGATTACTTCTGCCAAACACTGTGGTCCAAATTTTCTCCCTAATTGAAGATTATGCATTCTGCTCTGTGAACGCAGAAGTGGCCATTAGTAACATAGGTGACATTCCCAGGAAGAGTCAGGGTATGGTTCGCTATGTGTCTTTTCCTTTCATCTCAGCCATTGGCAGTATTCCAAGTACAGGCCGCCCCACTACCCTGATTCCAGAGTGATGGCAATGTGAAGTAGGGCTGGGGCTGATTCATGATGAGTCTTGCAATGTGAGTGAGACCACTGTGATTTTCAAGGTCACTGTTACTGCAGCAAAACCCAGCCTGTCCTTACTGATCCTGTCACACAACTAGTACATAGCAGATTTGGGATTTCATCTACATATTAATAGAATGCTAGAAGAACCTTAATTTGAAAAACAGTAGGCTACACATAAAATACTTGTTTGAGAAGGTGTACTTCAAATGTCCCACTACAATCGTTATCCCAATTTCCATATACAGTGGGGCCTTGACTTACGAGTGTCCCGACTAACGAGTTTTTCGAGATAGGAGCCGTCTCTCGGCTGATTTTTTGCTTTGAGTTGCGAGCTAAAATTAGGGTTACGAGCCAGCTTCAGATACCCCACCGCTAGTTGGCGCAGCGAATGTCACAGTGCATGCCACATCAGCCCAGCATCACGTGTCTCACTCGTTCACTTTAAGATTTGACATACGAGTAATTTGAGTTACGAGCTCTGTCACAGAATGAATTAAACTAGTAAGTCAAGGCCCCACTGTATAAGAAAATTTCAGAATATGCGCTATGTAAAATTGCAAATGTTGTGTGTTATTCTTTCATGGGAGTTGTTTTTCTCCATTCCATGATATAAGAACATGATTAAAGTTTCTAAACTGAATGATCCAGATGTGAAAACTTGTAAATGTAAATATAATTATGAGTAAGTAAAAGAAATTTGAAGTTTAAATTAAATCAGAAAATTCAAATTCTTGTGTGTTTTTTGTGTATTTTTTTTTTTTGGAGTACATCCTAGTCACTTTTATTTTTTATTTTATTTCTTAATTTTATTATTTTTTAAAATTTTATTATTGTTAGTATTACAGTTATCTCTCATTTTCTCCCTTTTTGCCCTCTTCCACCCAACTCTGACCCCACCCTAGGTCTTCCCCATGCTATTGTCTGTATCCATGGTTTGTGCATATATGCATATATGTTCTTTGGTTAATCTCTTCCTGCCCACCCCCGCCCCCCAGGTCTGTTATTCTGCTCTCTGCTTGCATACCTCTGGCCCTATTTTGTTCATCAATTAATTTTGTTCTTAAGATTCCACTTATAAGTGATATCATGTGATAGTTGTCTTTCTCTAACTGGCTTACTTCACTTAACATAAAGTTCAGATTCTCTTGTCCAACAAATCTGTTGTTATGTTCATTGTTTTAACTTACTATGTGCAAAGAAAGATAGGCGAGATTTATGCTTTCCAGGATCTCATGTTAAGGATACTGTGTGTGAGGAGGAGAGACAAATATAGGATGAATAATTAGAGTAATATGGATACCTTATATAATACATTTACGACCAATGTGCCATGAGAGCATCTAGGAGGGAATATATAACATTTATGAGGAGATCGAGAAGAGCTTCCTCTGATATGAATAGAGTTCCTCAGATATCAGGATGAGGGCATTAATGGCAAAGATAATACCACAGGCAGATCCCCGGAAGTGAGAAAAGCCTAGACTTTTCTGGGAACAAGTATTTCAGAATTGTGAGGGCAGGGTGTCTGTCTGTCAGGGAGTGGAAGGAGATGAGCCACAAACCACAGCTAGTAAGCAGCCCGAAAGAAGTGCCATGTGAATCATTTCCCTGGATCTCTGAATCATCAGACTGAGTAGACTTGTCTTATTCTGTGTAATAGAAGCCTTTGTCTATTAGAGGGAAATGACAACATGAGCCAGACTCAACTGGTCTGTTATGACTGGCTTTTTCTGGGGAGGATGAGGCAGGTCTTATATTATTGATACAGTGTAAATAGTGCTTGTTTTACATTTAAAAAATAAGCATATAAAATTTGCAAAAAAAATGCTATTTTAAAGAAGAACAATTCAAGGTAAATATTGTATAATGGGAAGGTAATTGCTTGCTTGGGGAAGGAAAAGTCTTTTCAGCAAATGGTACCATTAAAAAAAGAAAGAACCTTGATATTTGTCTTTCTATAAAACCAAACATGAATGAAAAATAAATTATATACTTATGACCCTATAGCTAAAACTACAGGGCTTTTGGAGGAATACATAGAGGGATCTTTTTGATTCAGTGGTAAACAAAGGTTACTTGTGTCATAGAAAGCAATAACAATAAAAGAAAAAAATGAAATTAGGCTTCATTGAAATGTAACACTTCTGATTACTTGCAGCTATTAGGAATATAAATAATCACAGGCTAGTAAAGATATTTGCAAGACATGCATCTGACAAAGGACTGACTTTGAAGATGTATAAAGAACTCTTACAACTCAGTAATAAAAACACAAACCATCCAGCTAACAAATAGGCAAAATATTTAGACAGATACTTCATTAAAAGAAATTACAGGAAGGGTAATAAACACAACAAAAATGATCAACTTCATTAGTCATCATTTTAAATTCAAACTAAAACCACAACAAAATACCATTATACACTCACTGAGATGTCAAGAATTTTAAAAATGGATAAACCAAATGTTGGTAAGATTGTGGAGCAAATGGAGCTCTACTGTAATTTTAATCTTGGGTATTTACCCAAGAGAATAAAAATATATGTCCACAAAAAGACTTATTTAAGAAAGTTTACAGTAGTTTTATTCAGATTAGCAAAAACTGGAATAGTTTAGGTATCTTTCAGTAGGAGAGAAGTTAAACAAACATGGTATAGCCATACATTTGAATACTACTCATCAATAAAAAGGAATGAAATACCAATATACACAAAATATGGATAAATTTCAAAACATGTTGAGTTTAAAAACAGACACAAAAGAGTATATACTGTATGAATTCATTTCTATTAAGTTCTAGACTGAAAATAAATCAGAACAGTAGTTGCTTCTGGTGAGGTGGAAATAAAGATTGAATGGGAAGGAGTTTGGGAAATTTCTCTGGGATGATGGTAATCTTTATTTTGACAGGTTTGGGTTACATTGTTGTATAGATTTGTCAAAATTCAGTGAACATACACTTACAAATTATACATTACATATATAATTTTTATCAAAAGAAAAAGCTAACCATATTTATTTAATGATATGCATGTTGAAGTACATATGGTGGGAGTGTACTGTTCATAATTTACTTTGAAATGCATGAAAAATTAAGGTGAATTAATGGATGGATAGAAAGATGGATACATGGAAAGATACAATATAAAGTACCTTCCCTAAAATATTACTGATAGAATCTAGGTGTGGGTATGTAGGTGTTCACTACAATTTTTTTTCAATTTTGCTTGTGTATATTGCAAATTTTTATAATAATAATAACATGGAAAATGTTAATGTCTCTCATTTTTCTAGCATATGCTAGGTTTAAAATAATAATTTAGTCTCATGTTTTTTTTTTAGGCAGACAATATCCACCCACTTGCCCTTCCTTCCATTAAAGCAGAAGTGAAGTCACAGGGTGGGGAGATACTGTCATGACTAGTTAATAAGCAGCCTTCTGCCACTCCCTGTTGCAGCACACTGTTTCAGAGCTCAGTGCTAACAGTAACCAAAACAAAGTCCCCACTGGAACTCAGGCTGTAAGTGAAAGGACAAGAATCAGGCCGGTATTGACAGTTAAGGTTGAAGGTCTGCTAATAAACTGTGGGAAGAGGGTTTACACTAAAAGGCTTACATGTCCAAGATAATTGTAATCTTACAGATCTATTAGGATGCCTTTAACCTGAATATATATGACACTCAGTTAAATTCTCCTAGTGTTTCCTGCTCATCCTCTTTTATCCCTGGTAATAAGTTGCATAAGCAATTTATTAGAAAACTGTCCAGTATAATTCATGTATTTTCCTTAACTCCATTAATTTCCTCCTTCACAATCTTCCATATCTCAAAAGGATTATCAGTCACCCAGTAACAGAAGCAGAAAACTAGGAGTAATTTCTGGTTGCCCAGTTTCTCTTATCCCAAGCGTTCATCCCATCGTCAGGCCTTGTTAATTCCAAATGCTCTCTCGTTCTTCCACTCCTTTCTATCTTGACTGTCTTCGCCTTTGTTGCAGACCATCATCATCTTTTACTTGGACTTCTGCATGAGTCTCTTTAGTTGTCTTTTCATTTTCTCTCTCTCCCCATTCCCTTCCGTTAACCCATGTAGCAGAAGTGATTTTTTTCTCAAAATGTAGCTGCAGTATGTCACTACCTTGCTTAAAAGTTTTCATTTCTCCTCTACTTAGTCTTAATCCACACGCTGTGATAAACTATAAGAATCTGCCTTACACCCTCATCTAATCTCTCTAAAGTCATGCCATCTGCTTATTCCATTGCTAGCACAGCAGACTCTACTTCAAAAGCACAGTCTGTTTTCCGAATGCTCTTCCCCCAGTTCTGTGTGTCTAGTTCTTTCATTTTAGCATATAATATCACCTCCTCCGAAAGACTTCCATGACCATTATGTGTAAGAGCTTTCCAACTTTTGATATCTTGTTTAGATGAAGAAGATCTCTAGCTTTTATTTCAGGATGCTTAAGTTTATCTGTTCATATTCTATTTTGGTATTTCCCCAAATATTTTTGGAATTATTTTTGGAGTTACTGCAAGGGATCCAAGAAGCTTTATATAAACTCAGAATTGCTTTTACATTGAATCATTTCTATTTTATGTCCATGGATGCTATTTTTCAGGATTATGTAGATGCTTCTATGATTAATAAAATAAAAAGTTAACTGTATTTCTGGATGTCTATTAAAATTTAATATTGTTTTTAATCTATAACCAAAGTAAAAAAGTATGCATAGGGTTTTCTTTAACAAAAGAGATTTCAATCCATAAAAAGTTCTGAACCACTGCTCCATATTACTACAAATAAATTACAATTAAATTAATTTATCCATATGATGTATTTGACTTTTTTCCAAAGTTAGAGAACATTTTCTATATTTAGTACTAACATATAACAAGTTAAAGAAACCCTTGAGATACTTCAGTTCAATTCCTTTGTATTATAGAATAGGAAATAGTGGATTAGAGACTTAAAAAATTTACCCAGCCCAGCTGGTGTGGCTCAGTGGTTGAATATCGACCTTTGAATCAGGAGGTCATGATTTGATTCCCAGTCAGGGAACATGTCCCGGTTGCGGACTTGATCCCCAGTGGGAGGCATGCAAGAGGCAGCCGATCAATGATTCTCTCTCATCATTGATGTTTCTATCTCGTTTTCCCTCTTCCTTCCTCTCTGAAGTCAATAAAAATATACTTAAAATATTTATCCAATCTCACAAATAATAGAAGAATAGAATTAACAGACTGGTGGTCTCCTGTCTTATAGTCCAGTGTTTCTTCCATCTCCCTCAGCTTCCTTTTGACATAGTTCTGTCTCAGATTTGGGGCTAGAGACCAGATTTCTTAGCCAATTGTCAAATGAGTTGTCCAGCCCATTCATTATCTTTCTCATTCCCTCCTGCTCTCTCTCTAATTTATTTGGGCTACAATCTCACTGTATCAAGTGTTTATTTTTTACTGGTTGTTAAATATTTAACCAGCTGCATGTCAACATGAAAATGACCACACAGGAAAAATGGTTGCTAAGCGAAGGTAATTTAACTCCCTACAAATAATCAAGTAATTATACTGAGAGCTATAAAGCATGCATAGAATCCTTTACCACCACTAAGGCATCCTTTCTACTCACATTTTTCTCATGCCTCCTAGAGCAGCATAAAACCATTTTCTTGATGCCAATGGCAACACATTTAAAATTTGACTTGCAACAAAGCTTGGTTCCCAGATGTTCCTATTGGCTATACTGTTACCCAACTGATTTAATGATATGTTCAGACATTAAATGCTTTCATGGATTGTTTTTGCTGCAGTCAAATTGAAGTCAGTTTTAAGTAGGAGCATAAAAGTCCTAAAACTCAAATAGATCAGTATTCAAAATGCTAGATTTAAATCTACTGTGAAGACATGGTTTCTATTGAGTTAATTTCTAAAGCCACAGAAGGAAACCTTTTTCATTTAAATTTATTTTCAGACCAAGCTAGTCTCCTAAGGACCACTAGGCACCACATTTAGAGAACTAGGGTGTCTCTGGGTTGTAATATCATTCTACTTTTTTTCTTTCTTGTTCTCGAATGAATACTTATGAGGATGATTTCAGAACCTTGCCAAATGTAGATTTCTGGGCACCACCCTGAGACTGTGATTCAGTAGACACTGGGTTGAATTCAATACTTGACATTTTCGGCACGCTCCCTCAACTGATTTTGAAGCAGGTGCTTATGGACCACACTTGGAGAAAACTTTGCAAGCCCAGCAATGATCATGTGGCAGACTCGCCTCCTCCACGTATGTGTGAGGCCAGCGTGGCCGGAGACAGGGCAGTGACCTGGGAGAAGCTCAGCTTCCCAACAAGTTGGGGGTGGTTACAGCAATTATCCATGTGTTCGCAATAATTTTAAAAAAGACCAATGCCAGTCTTGAGGTAAAAGCATTCTCGTCTTTCTTCACAGATTTTGTGGGAAGATGAACCACAAAGCTAATTTGCCTAACAAGAAGATAATATTATCCCAAATTTGGTTCATGATATTCCTCATTCAGCTCATCCCTAAAAATGAGGTACAGCTATACCTCATTTTTTTCAATGAAATGAATAGTTCAAGAGTACTTTTAAACATTCTTTTTAAAAAGTCTTATTAAAGACAGAGGGTACTAATGAAGTGATCTCATTCTATTGGTAAGAGCTGAAATATACCCCATTAAGGAGATCTAAAGATCAGTGCAGATGCTGTTGCTTAATCATACTTAATCACATGGTTAATATTTCTAAAAGATCTTTGAGGGAAAGGGAATCTAGATTCATTTAAAAATGAACTCATTAATGGAGAAGAATGCACTTTGTCCCAATAATAATAATAATAATAATAATAATAATAACAACAGCACCAGTTCTAGAAATTATCAGAATAAATAAATTATCACACAAATAATCAGAATGAATCATCAAACCAGTTCATTCTGGACACAGGTTTTCTTCAAAACCCAGTCAAGCTCTATGGCTTAAAATGAACTCAAGTGAAGAGGCTGGGTGTCTCCAGACTTAGAAGTTTCTGTTATCCTAAACTACCACCCATTTTCTGTATTGGTACCGTTGTGTGATGGCTCTGAATAGGATGTTAGAACTTTACTTTATTAACTAGAGGCCTGGTGCATGAAACTCGTGCACTGGAGGGGGGGTCCCTCAGCCTGGCCTGCACCTTCTTGCAGTCTGGGACCCCTCACTCCTTACTGCTTGGCTCACTGTTCCTTAGCACTGCCGAGAAGGTGGGAGAGGCTCCCACCACTGCCCCTGCACTCGCCAGCTGTGAACCCGGCTTCTGGCTGAGCCACACTCTCCTTGTGGAAGCGCACTGACCACCAGGGGGCAGCTCCTGCATTGAGCGTCTGCCCCCTGGTGGTCTGTGCACATCATAGCGACCGGTTGTTCTGGTCATTCCGCTGTAATGGTCACTTAGGCTTTTATTATATAGATGCTAAACAGAAGAACTAGACTCGATTGGGTAGTGGATTTTTGGCCTAACTTTGAGGCTGAGAAGGATGCAATACTTGTGTTTCATGACAAAGTAAAATCCTACAATGAGTCAAGCCATTCTTATACTTAGGGAAATAATATAGTAAATTAATGTATAGGTGTTTCTTAAATTTAAACTTTCTCGCATAAGTTTTTTGAAACCTTTAATGTCTGCCACCACACACCCAGTGTGAGGCTGCAACTGAGGGGGACCAAATTTTGCCACCCAAATTATGCTTTTTTGGGGTTTTAATTTTAAGTTGGTTATTAAGAAACAAAAGATTCAGATAGAACCTTACACACACACACACACACACACACACACACACACACACACCCCTTACCTGCCTCAAGGAATTCAGATAGTAAAACTTGCTGAAAGGAAGAGAACATCACTTTAGCATCATAACATAAAACTAAATATGCCAGGCAGAAATCTAGCACAGCCTGTTTGTGAATTTCATTCTGCGTCCCATTGTCTGTGGGTGGCCCAGCAAGAATTTATTTACCACTTTGTTCTGTTTGTTTTTTCTCCTTTACCTGTAAATTGCCTACTTTCCTTTTGAAATCCCAGACCCCTGTGCCCCCACCCTCACCCGATCTCCTTTGTTCATAGGCATATAATTCTTAACTGCCCAATGTGTCTTCGGGATGCATATTCTTATGACATGCCCACATGTACATAGTAATAAATTTTGGATATTTTCTTCTGTTAATCTGTCTCATGTTAACTTGATTATTAGCCAAGCTTGAAAAACTTAGAAGGTGGGAGGAAGGTTATTTTTGTGCCCCACCCACACAACTTATTTAGAATAAAACAATATATTTGTTTATTTTAAGCATGTAAAAATCTTCTGTGGAGTATCCTAAAATATCCATGACTTCCAGGCGCTCTGCCACCTGACTGAGTAAAACTACCGGTGTGCTGATTTAAGCTGTAATTATAAGAATGTGCCTGAGTCATAATACAGTGCCTTTACATGGACTTGTTGGGGGCTGCGGTCACTGTTGGGCCAGTCACCTGGCAGGAATGGTTTATTCAAATGGGAAATAGATGTGAGATGGAGAGCTCTATAGATGTTAATAGGGGAATCACCTCTTCTCAGTCTTTAACCTTGGAGGTGTCAAGATGTCTAGATGGGCACTCCTTAGGAGGAGTCTAATTTCATGCCCTTAATGAGGAGTCTGGGAGGTCAGATCAGCTGCTGTGAATCTAAAGCTCTGGGACCGCACAGAGCTTGTCTCTATACTTGGAACTGCAGATGTGCTTACATCAAGTCAAAGTTCAACCTCAGAATTAGACCACCTACTGCAGGGGTGGGGAACCATTTTTTCTGCCAAGGGCCATTTGGATATTTATAACATCATTTGCGGGCCATACAAAATTATTGACTTAGAATTTAGCCTGCTATATTTGGTCATACATTTAATTAACTCACCCCTAATGCCTTGGCAGGGCCAGACTCAAATGATTTCTGGGGCCTGTATGGCCTGTGAGCTGGAAGTTCCCCACCCTTGACCCACTGGAAAGTTACCACAGATCCAGAGCTGCCTCTCAACCCCATACACACATAGAGAAATTTAAATCATCTCATTTTAATTTAGCAGAATAACTATAGAAGGGAAAAGTTATTTTTTTCAAAAGGATTCCTTTAATATAGCACCAAAACCATCGGATCATTTATACATAATTTCTGATCATTCTTATATTGATGGACTAAAAATGAGTCACTATGGTGCTTATAGGTTTTTTTTGAAACATGATTTATTTATTAAAAAAGTTAAATAGCAATAAATGAAATGGCACAGGGAAGGGTGTGATTAAATATTTAAAGAACTGCTGATTAAAATGTGAATGTTTGGGAATATGACCAAAATAGTGGAGCCATTAAATTTTGAATAATCTTCTATTTTCCATTCTTGTTTTATTGTCTTTGATGCCTACAGGTGTTATACATAAAATGTCTCAAATTACCTTTAGAGCAGATGGAATTGGGAAGGTGGAACAATGGTCTTTGTCCCTTTGCCCATATTTAGTGCTATTGGATGTGTATGTGCTGCTGCTTCTAGCATTATGTCCTGTTGCTCCTGTCCTCCTATGCCAAATGCTGCTGCCTTTCAAAGTAAAATTGGTTCTCGATTACCACCTTCAGGAAATCCCCCGAAAGTATTTTTGTAACTTTCTGCATCCTGAAAGCAGTCTTCCTTAGACTATCTTGAGAAAGGAAGAAAGAGTCCTTACTGCTGCTTATCCTGTCCTAACCCAGAAAGGTTTGCTACTCATTGTCTAGTAAAATGACCTCATGAAAACATCATAATATAAACTGTGATTCAACATGTGGCTAGTAATAGGCGCTCAGCCATTTTATTTTCACAATAACTTTGAGCTTTCCATGTATACACACATAAGTCTATTTATAAACTGACCAGCCATATCTATTTTTTTAAAGGACACCCTCAAAGGTGCTCAGAGTAGAATAGCCAAATCAATGTTATTTTTTTAAAGGAGATAATTTTTTTAAATATATGTTTTTGTTGATTTCAGAGGAAGGGAGAGGGAGAGAGAGATAGAAACATCAATGATGACAGAGAATCATTGATTGGCTGTCTCCTGCACGCCCCCTACTGGGGATTGAGCCCTAAACCTGAGCATGTGCCCTTGCCTGGAATCGAAACTGGGACCTTCAGTCCACAGGCCAACACTCTATCCACTGAGCCAAACCAGCTGGCGCCAAATCAATGTTATTTTAATGTCAAAACTACTGCAGTGATACACATGCCAAATTTTTGCCCAAGGGTCTAGGAAAATGAACTTCTTATGATAACATGAGGCTACAAAATCTCCATTTTGCTTTCACTGTAGCACAGGAAGGGAATTGTAAAGTCACTGTTCTCGTGATGGTGGTTAGGCCATTCTTCTCTCAGCCTGCTTGTAACTTGCTGAACATAAGAATTGCAGGTGTCTGTCACATGAGAGCAGGTTGTTAAAAGGAGCTGGGTAGAGTAAATGAGGGTGCTAGCAGCAGCCTGTGTGTGAGTGTATGTATTGTTTTAAGGGTCACTGGGAAGGAAGAAAAAAATATTGTACATTGAATATGTCCCTGGCATTCGGCTGGATGTATTATCTTAATTACCTCACCGATACTGTACGGTGTATATTTCTATTTATTACTCAAGTTTATGGGTTAAGAAAATGAGACTCAAAAAGGGAATTAACTTGCCTAAGGTCACACAGCCAAACACCTGATATTTTTACCTTGCTCGGTCAGGGCAGGTAGTTCAGTCTTGGGGAACAGATGGTGCAGGGTATGGAGGCCTGAAAAAATGTGGCATTGTTTAGGATACACTAAATAATTCAGTATGCTTGACTGAAAATATAAATGAAAAGTTACAGGCTCCGAGGAAGCAAGGGTGGACATGGGTTAGCTCCAAGTGACTTCTCACCAACGGAAAACTAAGGATTTGGCTCCAATTTCCCTTAAATTCCATGAATATTCCGTAGGAGCTCGCCCCAGACAGGCCAGCGTACAGTCAGTTGGTAAATCTCATTGTTTTGTCTGCTTCCCCTGTGTAACCTGTTGTACTGTAGTGACCATCCTATTCTGAATTTTTTTTTTACTTCTTGTCTGGACAATTAGGATAGCTTTCTACCTAGCTCTTTCAGCAGCTTCATTTATTTTCAGTTCTTCTTCGATAATACCACATGTTTTATGTTCTAATCCATGGGCTACTTTCTTTTGCCAAAAGCTGTATGTAGAGGGAGGGGCAAGAGTAGGTGAAATACAGTTTATTGCATTATTTTCCATATGAGTAACTGTAAACCTACTTTTGCCCCACCCTGTATATATGCACTTTTTATTTTTTAAAGCAGTTTTAAATTCATAGCAAAAATGAGCAGAGAGTACAGAGAGTTCACATACATTCCCGTCACCACACACGCACAACCTTCCCCATTATCAACCCACTAGAGCAGTGTCCTTGTTAGGACTGATGAACCCAAATTCACACATCACTGTCATACCAAGTCATAGCTGACATCAGGGTTCACTCTCGGTGTTCTACTGTGTGTGGCTTTGACAAACATATAATGACATGTAGTCACCATAGAGTGTTTTCACTGCTCTGAAACTCCTCTGCGCTCTAATTGTTCCTCTCATGCCGGGAGCCGGTCCATCCTTGCTGCTTGACACAGTCGCTGCAGGAAAGAAACATCTGCACAGCATATGTTTCAAGGGACCTGGCGTATATAGCATATTGTTCTTAATATGTTTGCTCTCTTTAGCGCCATGTGTTTTAACCAAGGTCACCTCTCCAAGAAAGGTTGTTTCCCCAGGTGGGGATTTTTCCCTGAGGTTAGGGAGGGGATACAACCCCTTAATTAAGTGCCAGGCGGGTAGTTAAGCTACATAATCTTTACTCCCTGGAATGGAGATAAGAAACGCCCTAACCTTTGTAATAGAAATTGACAGGATTAAAATTGGCTGGTATAAATACGGATGTAACAAGACAATAAACATCAGATCCTCATCAGTTCCTAACCAGAACTCCGACCAGAACTTGGCTGGAGATCGTGGCTAGAGGTCCTGACTAGGCTGCTGATCAACTGAAGGCTGTCTTCGTGTCATTCCTTCTTCGCCGACTCCGTCCACACCTTTGGGGACCCCTAGACCCGCTGGGATTGGACCCCAGCACTCTCAACCCGCAAACCCCTGGCAGCCGCTACATTTTTTACTGTCTCCATATTTTTTTCCTTTTCCAGAATTTCATATAGTGGGAATCATAGGGTATGTAGCCTTTTCTGATTGGCTTCTTTCTGTTAGTATCATGCATTTAAGTTCCCTCCGTGCCTTTTTGTGCCTTTCCAGTTCATTTCTTTTTAGCATTGAATAATATTCCATTGTCTGGATGTGCCATAGTTTTATTTATACATTCACCTACTGAAGGATATCTTTGTTGCTTCCAAATTTGGGGACTTATGAATAAAGCTGACATAAACACCTGTGTGCAGGTTCAAGGAAGGTGATATCTAGATTGAAAGGTAAGAATATGTTTAGTTTTGTAAGAAACTGCCAGACTGTCCTCCAAAGTGGCTACACCATTTCCCATTCCCGTCAGTAATATATGTCTATTCTAGTTGTTCATATCCTCACCAGCATTTGGTGTTGTCAGTGTTTTGAACTTGGCCATTGTAATAGGTATGTAGTGGTCTATTGTTATTTTAATTTTCAGTTTCCTAATGGCATATGATGTTGTACATCTTTCCATATGCTTACTTGCAATTCATATATCTTCTTTGGTTACGTGTCTGTTAAAGTCTTTCACTTACTTTTTAATAGGGTAGCTTGTTTTCTTATTGTTGTGTTAAGAGTTCTTTGTATAATATATAACAGTCCTTTATCAGATGTGTCTTTTAAAAAAATTTTAATTTATTTTTATTTATTTTCACCACCCTATCATTTGTGTCTATGGGTTATGCATATATGCATACAAGTTCTTTGATCTCTTCCCACCCACCCACCATCCCCCCACCTTCTCTCTGAGGTTCAAATGTCTGTTCCATGCTTACAAGTCTCTGGATATACTTTGTTCATCAGTTTATTTTGTTCAGTAGATTCCACATATGAGTGAGATCATGTGATACTTAACTTTCTCTGACTGGCTTATTTCACTTAATACTCTCCAGGCCCATCCATGCTGTTGCAAATGGTAAGAGTTCTTTCCTTTTTACAGCAGCGTAGTTATCCATTGTATAAATGTGCTACAGCTTTTTAGAAACATAGGTCAGGCTGAACTATGGCATCTTTAAATGCCATAATGAGAAATTTAACCTTCAGTCAAAAATTTTATTTGACATGCCACTTTTAAAAAAGGGTTTTAAAAGGGCATAGAGTAAAATATTAATAATAATAATAATAAAATATAAATGTGGGAGATGAGAAGATAAGCCACAGACTGAGAAAAAATATATTCAAAAGACATATATGATATCAGAAAGAATATATATTGATATAGCAATTCTGGTTGGCAGTTTGGCTTTACATAAAAGACAAAACAAATCCAAAACACTGGCCTATTCTAACCTATTGATGGATTTCCTACCTCACAGGAAATCCTTCACAAATGGGTATATGAGACACAAGAGGACATTTGCTGAGGCACTAGAAGAGGTGGTCTGTTCTTCTAGATGTTGCTGTGTTTGTGACACCCAGAATTGTTGCTATCATTTTTTTTTCACCAGCCAAAAGATTAAGCAGACCTTTTGAGAAAAGCAGGGCCAAAGGATCTCAGCGAAATGGAGCCTTAGTTCTGATTGAACTCTAGCTGACCCATGCCCCACCTCTGGATTATAACCAGTGATGTGAGCCTTCATGATCCATATGAGCCTTAATATTGCTTAAGCAGTTTATATTGGATCTTCTCTTTTGGTTGAATCCATCAAAATTTGTACTTTTTAGAGGGAAAACTGAAAACATCCTAACTATCCACCAAAAGAGAACTGGTTTCAACAAAATTGCAAATGCAATGGAATAGTAAGTAGGGAATAAAGATGACACTAGAAGAAAATACAATGACAGAGAATGGTATTCATAATAGTTTTGTGTGTAAATGATTTAATAAAGCAGTATATATGTGGTAATTAATTTTGCCTTTGTAGGGGGAAGATACTTTTCTCTACCCCAAGGTCCTCTCTGCTAGTCTAATAATCAAATAGATTAACAAGAGAATTACCAAATTAAATTACCAAATTTAATTATATGCATGTGTATGGGAACACTGCATACACGAGGGAGTCAGAGACCCCACATACATGAGAGGTTCAAAGACAGAAAGGGAAGCAGTGAGGTCTCCCTGACATCCTGAGCCGAGGATGAGGTAGGGAACCCTGAGGCTTCGGAACGTAATTGCAGGGAGAGTGCATGCTCAGTAATCAGTAGTGTTTTCCTACCACATTGATAGGTTGTCTCTGATAATCTCTTACTATGGGCAAGGCCCCTAATTAAAATTCCTCTGGATAGTTAAGAGGAACAAAAGTTTTTCTTGAGCCCCAGGGTCTAGGTTGCCTTTAGTTCAAAATACTCCACATACCACTGAGGTTCATCTTTGGGCGGCTTTTCTGAAACCCCTCTGGACATTTCCCGTTCCAAAAGTGGGATTGATAGATAGTTTTATATCACAGTCTTGAGAAAGTTTAGCTCAGTTGAGTCTCATTTTTAGGAGGCAGCGATGCTGGCGGGCTCTCAAAGTGAAGCTTATGGTACAAGCAATCAGGTATTTCATAAGAGGCATCACTATGGGAACAAAAGAAAAAGGTTAACGATTGGAGCAGACTGTGATCTTGGTTTCTGGGTTCTGAAGGCAGGCAGTCAAGAAAATGTCTTGGAGCATCTTCAGATGGAGTGTAGGCAGTGACAGTCTGGTAGACTCCCCTGGTCTGCAATCTGCAACTTGAATGTATCTGGTGCTCTTTCTTTTTTCTTTCTACCTTTTTATTGAATTTATTGGAGTGACATTGGTTAATAAAATTATATAGGTTTCAGGTGTACAATCCTAGAATGCTACATCTGTCTATTGTATTGTGTGTCCACTACCCCAAGTCAAGCCTCCTATAATCTTTCTGCTATAGGCATGGGGACTGGAGATTGTCCATGTATGAGCTTTGGTGGTGATTTCTCTGAAGTTTATATCAAGTGGTCCACCTTTACCTTATATGACCTTGGGAAAAGGGCAGTTTTAGTTTTCAATATTTCCAAGTCAAAGGATGAGGGGAAAATTGAAAATATTACCTTGGAGAGTCATAGGCAGATATCGGAGGAAAGTAGAAGAAGTAAAAAAACAACAACTCAACGGACAATGAATAGCACTAGAATCTAATACCCATGAAGGTGTATTATAGTTTCTATTGCAAATCTTTCTCCCTAAAATAACCCTTTTTTATATAAAAAGATAGCCATTAAGACTTGATTTACTTGCAAAATAAGTCTGGTTTCAATAAACTTGGTCTGTTTCTTTGTATATGTCCCACAAGAATAATAGTTAACCGTATAGGCTCATTTAAATCTGCTTTGCTAGACCTTTTTCATTAGAAATCTTCAGAAAGGCCTCTCAAGGCCAAAAAATCCAAGGCAAGTACTTGATATCAGAAGTTGCCTGCAATACATACAGATTTGGGTGAGTTCCTCTCTGCACGAGGCTCCCCCAAATATCTTGAGGTTTCTGCACCTGCCAGGAAGTGATCTTCTTTATTCAACTGCAAAGACTGTTGGGGAACCTGTAAGCAAGTTAACAGGTGGATATTTCCAATGGTTTTATTGGCTTCCATAAGTCAATTTTAATTCCTTAAAGCTGTCTGGTCACATCTGAGTCTATGACATTCCAGCCAAAGCCTTGATAAATAATCAGTTTCCAATTGTGTCCTGTGAGAAGGAAAACAGATTTTTATTCAAATTATGTAAATGACCACATTGCCATAAAAATAAGAATATTAAAAAGTTCCCAATTCTGGGGGGTTAAGGTAGGGAGAAAAAGATAAATGTTTTCACTTCTGCTTACAAAGCATAATTTACCAAATATTCTAAGTTCTAGCTAGCTTAAGGAAAAAAAATCCTTATCAGTAAAATAAACAAACAAAAACAACAAGCAATGTTACAAACAAAAGGTCATACAAATTTTAATCATTCCATCAGAACATTCAGTCCTGTGTAATCAAAACTTGTTCTGCTTGAATCTAGTTTTTAATTTTTTTCTCTCAATCTTGCCTGAGAATTCAGGGTAATAGAGATAGTAACAATTCCAAGAAGTTTGAAAGGCTCTTTGTCAAGACTTGTATGATTTATTCAGTGAAGTGGGTGCTTTGATCACTAGAGATTATGGAAGTTATACCCCAGAAGTGTTAAAAAATTTTTAACATTTTTTTTTTTTGCCATTGTAAGGGCATCAGCTTTGTGGGAGGGGAAGTGTTGACCCACCCATTCTGTATGTACAACAAGAATATATTGATAACCCTTTCTAAACGGAGGTTGAATGAAGTCCAGTTTAAATGTACTAGAGTGGATGAAGGAATGCAAAAAACAAAAGAATGGGGGTTTATGGGGAGCTGGAACAACCAAATGGCCATCTTGGGTTTCCCATGGCTCTGTTTATTTGAATTACATCTATGGTTTACCCATACAATATACCCTAGAAATGCATTATCACTTATTTTGCATGCTTCCTGAGCAACTTAACATACTACATAAACCTGATTAGCTTACAATTTCTAGGAGAGGAAACAAATCTTCTGAGGTGTTCCAGGGGCCCTTAAGTTGTCCCTAGGTCAACTTGAATTTGGCAAAGTTTGTTACAATATATCAAGAGGTTTGGACATTGGACTAAATAAGATCATAAGTCATGATGAAAGAATTCTAATGATCAATTTAACTAAAGTGACAATAAATGATTTCAAAAATACAGAAGTTTACATAATTCTTAGCAAAACTTAGTTCCTACTATTGAGGAGATTTAGTTTTCTTAATCAAGGACACAATTATGATAATTCTTATCAATAGCAGACCAGTAGTCCAAGAAAACTTTGTCTTTTTAGCATAGAAAGAACAAAATTCTAATTTTTATCAGCTTTTATTTGATATTTAAGTTCACTTACTTGATTACACTTATTTCAACCTTTGAATTCAGCTTGATCACATAGAATTTCTTTCTCAAGATTTATTTTTCATAAACTTTCAGTGTCCTTTTACCTTATTTCTTACCTGTTCAGAAATAATTAGGGCAAAATTACTTCATTTCCCTCAACAAAAACATGTCTCCATGTCTCATACCTGTTTTTTAAGCCAAAACATAATCTATTTTCATGTATATATAGTTGTTTCCCTATTGTTATTCATTTCTATAGTTTTAATTATATATAATAAAATGCTTTAAACTCCTTAATTTCTAGTTATGACTAAGAAGTAAACATTTATGAATTGTCTGTTACACCAGTATTCTTTAGAGTGATAAGTTTATGAACACATTTCATAATTTCTAGAAATACATATTTCTTCACAGCACAATTTTTTTCAATGTGGCACAAGACATGTTTACTAATATCTTTAGTGCCTCTATAATAAGAAGCAAAAAGTAGATAAACCTATGTTCAGTAATTAATGTTTAATTACTTTATCTTATTTGGAAATGCTCTAAATAGTCAATGACTACCTGTCATATAGTTTAACTAGCAAAACTTTAAATTTTCAAGTTACCAAAGAAATTTCAGAAACCATCTTTAAGTACATGTACAATATAATTATTGCTAAAGAGTTTACCTAAAAAAGAAACTTTTTATCCTACTTATCTTTATTGAATTTACTTGCTCTTAACAATTATGTTTACATTACTCTTGGAATTTCATCATACCAAGTTATTTTTCTTGCTGACAATTTTGCAATAGAGACAGCATGAACTTACTTGGCTAATAAACCCACCTAGACTAACAGTATTATATTTAATGCTGATGATTCTGTAGACATACTTATTTAACCAAACCCAACACAAACAAGCTTTAAGATCAAATATTTTCCCAGGTCATGTGGTTCTGAAAAGCACTTGGGTTAGTTTCTGTTATATTTTTGGGAATTGTCCATATAAGTGCTTATTTGTTTAAGCCAATTTGATAGAGTTCTTTTATAAATTAACAATGTCTTCTAAAGGGAGAAAATAGCACACAACACATAGTAACATACAGTCACAAACAGAGACCTCGTAGCCTTCATTTTAAAATTCCCATTTTCACAATCTTATCAATACTAACATTTTTATATTCTTTTCATCTATTTTTAGTTAGAGCTTCACAACTGGGTTTTGGTACCAGAGTTCATGCATTCTCATAGCAGGGAGTCCTGGAAATTTCTGATCATTTACCCACTCTTGAGTAAAAAGGCTTTGGGTCCCCTTGGCAGCCAAGGGGTCCTGGTAGTGCTGTATTAAAACCTTTGTTTTAACCCCATCAATGTTCATTTTATTTATATCAACTTTTTAAAGTAACCACCTAGCGATTTCCATTCTGCCGGAACAAGTCCTGCCTGTAATTCTCCTCTCTGTTTGCTCTTTGTTTTTCCTTCATCACTATTTAAAAATAGGTATCTCATTCTGGTTATTTGATTTGGAAGTCCCCGTTTTATGAGGGCACTTTTAAATGATCTAATCTAATTGGAACGTTTCTCACAATCGCCTGTACTTGTGGGCTATAATTTCCTCGGGAGCTGGCAGCAGTTTGATCGGAGCCTCGCTGTATGTGAGTGGGATTTAGCCCACGTTTCTGACTACATTTCAGAGCTTCCAACAAGCCGAGTCCTTGGAGCATACCATTTTTAAGGTTTTTTTTTTTTTTTTTTAGTAAGATTTTACTATTATTTTTCTCCTTAAGTGCAGGACAATTGTATTTCCAATGGCCTCATTTTTACAATGTCTGCAAATGACTGAAGGCAAATAGAAATTGCTGTGAGTGGACTTTGACTTTTATTTTAATTTCTGTTCTCCCATCTTATTAAGGGAATCTTAGTGACTAGCCATTATAACAACATGAAAGACATAAACATGTTTTTCTTTCTTTTCAATTTAGAAGTTTTTCCATTATGTCATCTTGCCTTGATGAGTAGGGACTCGGCCTAATAAGCCTCTTATGGCTTAAACAAGGAAGCAAGAAAATAACCAGAGAAAGCAAAGGCACTTGTTGCACAGACAGGAAGGATGTATGTATAGCTTTCATCTCCCACAAAATTGTGAGATGCCTCCAGCCACAAACCTGCTAACTGGTGACATCAGGCAGGCACTACTGGAATGAGATTCTTCCTGGATGAACAAGCACCGAAGGTTGAGATAACAAAGGACCATTATGGGCTGGGGCTGCTTATGACAGGTACTCTGAGAGTTGTGTGACTGGACAAAGGAGGACCTATACACCTTTATAACTTAACCAAGGCTTGGAACCCTCGTCTATGTGACTGGCCACCAGATGCACCCTCACAAGTGCACCTTCCAGATGGTGGAGACAGAGAAAATATTCCCACTGGTCATAAAGGTGAAGCTCTCAGGACATAGAATTAGGTAAAAGAGCAACACCAGACAGGGAGAGCGGAGAATAAAGCAGAATTTACAAAACCCATGATTTTTTGTACCAAATAACCAAGGGTCGCTAAGCCCAAGAAACTAGCTTCACAAATATTTTCTTCTGCTAAACCAAATTTAGAAAAGAAAAAAAAGGACTCTCACCACTTTGCTTTCCCCAAACCTTGTAGGTAGAGATCTGGGTGTTTGACTTGGCAACAATTCTTACCTTTGCTGGCTTGCCGCCCACTATGGGGCGGAAGAAACTTTTCTTTACCTCAGGGTTCTTTCGCTTAATCTAATAATCAGGAAGACCTGTAACAGATTAACAAGAGAAAATGACCAAACTTAATTACAATCATATGTATGGGAAACTCCATGACATGAGGGAGTCAGAGACCCCACATACACAAAAGGTTCCAAGACAGAAAGGGAAAGTGAGTTGTACGTACATGACATTCTGAGCTGGGGATGCAGTAAGGAACCTTGGGGCTTCAGGAGGCACTTGGGGGAAGAGCACATGTCCAGTAATGATCTTTGTCATTTCTAGTGATTACTCTTATCATGGGCCAGACCCTAATTTAAATTCTTCTAGACAGGTAAGGGGAGGGCGGGCAGACCTTTGTCTTGAGCCTGTAAGGCAGTGGTTCTCAACCTTCCTAATGCCGCGACCCTTTAACACAGTTCCTCATGTTGTGGTGACCCCCAATTTCATTGTTACAAATTGAACATAATCAAAGCATAGTGATTAATCACAAAAACAATATGTAATTATATATGTGTTTTCCGATGGTCTTAGGTGACCCCTGTGAAAGGGTCGTTCGACCCCCAAAGGGGTCGCGACCCACAGGTTAAGAACCGCTGCTCTAAGGTCTCGGTTGATTTTTGATCAAAATAATACACATACCACCAAGGCACATCTTGGGGTGGCTTGTCCTGAACCCCTATGCTTGCATGATAACAATTAGCTTAGATTGGATGGCAGCTGCCCTTTTAAAGTGTTTGTTTCCTGAAGCATTTTATTCATTTATGTTGTCTCCCGGCCCCCGTAGAGATTTGACTCCCACCATAACTTGGTGGGACTTTAGGCAAGCAGGGATATTTTGGTGCTTCCTTAGTATACACTGCTTTGCATGGTTGTTTTTTGTATGTAGATTTTCTATCTTTTAAGCCTCCTTGGGCCAAGGCCCATGCCTTCCACATGTTTGTAAATTCATAGTGTCTTATGCACAGTAGGCTTTTGATATGTTATTTATTGAATGATTTGAACCAATGAACAAATAAATGTAACTGTTGCCACATCCTATAAATTCTTTACTTGAAGGAGGGTTTAAAAAATATATATGCACTTTGATTAGTCAACTGAAGAAATCGCATTAGAAAACCACATTTGTGGACAAACAAGAAAATTGCACCGTGAATCACAATTGCTGAACAGGCCCCGTATCATTGTTGAATTTCAACAAAGTGGCTGATTTTTAAAGGGGATATATGAGATCTAGCCTCTCATTGCACTCACAAACATTGTTTGCTTACAGAGAATTTTGATGAATTCGCTTTTGTCCTTTTACCGGAAGAAATATGTTTTACCACCTGCCAAACAAGACAGTGATAGGAGTGCTAACAACTTCAGGATAGAGCCATCACTTTTCATAGATGCTATTAGTTATGTCAAGATGGAATGGTGAAAGAACCTGAGCAGCGGTCAGTTTTAACTTCTGTGTTTCATTTTGTGAAGGATGGCAGTATAGCATCTCTTATCATTGTAGATGCTTTTAAGTGGGGGGAAGGAAAAGTTGGATAGCATGTGAAACAATCTGTGGATGTGGAGAAATGTTCATAAGTAATTCATTCCTAGTGATCATATTATCTGAGAATGCGCATGGCTTCCGGAAGATAGTCCGGAATTTAAAATGCAGCCTTCAAGTGTCTTACATATTAAATTAGACTTATTCACATGTGTGGACTGAAGAGGAAGGAAGATCTAGAAGTAGGGACAAGAGTTGTGACGTTGGGGCTGCCATTTTAACAAAAGTACCTGGTATAGAGAGTCCCTTTCCTTTCACTGCCCATCACGGGGCAGCCTCCTGGCGATGTGACAGGACCGGCAGCCCCCAGCACAGGACCGTGGCATTGATGCAGTCGGTCTTGTCTTGGTCTCAGTCTGAACTCTGGTTCTGTGTGATTTGGAAATACAGGTTTTCAAGCTCTACCACTCTGAGCTTCATTTTACCTATGAAATACTAGTCAATATCTTAACAAATATGAAGGTCACAACATGGTTGGTGGTATTGAAAATCATGGGATTAGTGCACTCCAGGCAACCCCCCCCCCCCCCCCCCCGGTAGAGGGATATCGTTAAAATTTTTACAGCAAGTTGCTTCCTCCACCTTTACCTTCATAGGGACCTGGATTATCAGTGCTCGGATAAGGTCACTCATATTTAGATGCAAATAACTGATAAGACTTCAAGAGTCACCTGCCCTTATTCTTGTTTACCAGGGGTCAGAGGTGTTAAGTCAAAAGAATGAACCTTTAATTGTGGAATTTTAGGAATTGACTACTTACCGAGGGAGAAACTCTTTGCTCAGATATTTACTTCCCCATGCTTTGGTGAAAGTGGTAGGCGGTCTGCTTACTGAGACTAGCCAACGCCCAAGTGTACACTGGTGACTAACAAGTAAGATGAAAAAGGGAACATTTTCTAGGTAATCATGCTTTTATTTTAAAGACACCAGGTTTCAAGAAAAAAAAAAAAAAAAAAAAAAAAAAAAAAAAGACACCAGGTTTCTTCTGTTTCTTCCATGGCTGCTCAACATTGAAGAAATAAGTACTAACTCTCTCTTTAAGAAGGGCAGAACTCCCAAATGAAATGTTATTGCTAACAATGACATTGTCCTCAAACATTTTTTGCCCAAATGGGGCAAGCACCTGCATAGGAATTCAGGCTGCATTTGTCATGGAAATACACAGGTCAGGAAAATGGGTTTTGCTTCCTTAAATGAAAAGAACAAACTATACATCCAGTTCAATTTCTAAACCCCATTGAAGGATCTAAATATGAAATTTTTGAACCCAGAGCCATTAGTGGGATCAACATTCTAAATTGAAATATGAGGTTTGGACCATGTTTTAGGACGAACAGATATAGCTTTGGACAAATAATTTGTCACATCTAGACCTCTGCCACTTTTGTTCCAGCATTACCAGTAAAGTAATCGCTCATTTTAAATCAAATTCCCCCTTAACAAGCAATGAGGCAGGGATGGCTGCAAGGTCTATAGCTGAGAAGAATAAGGCTAGGTGAGTTCTCACATGTCAAAGAAGTGGTTGAAATAGATTCCAGCCCAGCAGTCTGTTGAAAGAAAAGCACTTTGAATTCTTTGAACTTGCAACATTAATTAAAGGAGGAGGCTGGATGTGGCTCTACTGCTTTGGCAGTCTATAGCATAAACAAACAAAAATCTAAGCCTGTAAATGCCTCAAGGTTACGAAATCAAAACACTCAGGACCACCAATCACAAACAGCCAAACGATTTCCATTCTTTGCTTCTATACTTTCTTTGTTTAAGTCTTCCCCCTGGTTCCTGCTGGCATAAGGCTCCTAACCATCTCTGGTTTGGCGCTCCCAGATGCCAATTGATTTTTGCTCAAATAAACTCTTAAATTTTTTAATATGCTTCAGTTTATCTTTTAACAAACTTTAAGGCCAGATGAAATTTATAAGTTTCCTGTTCCATCTTTCTCTAATAATAACCAGGACCACACCCTCAGTCTTTTTTTTCCACTGTGCCTCATATTTTAAGTGTATTATGGGTTGCATAATGTTTAATCTTTCCATCAGAATCTAAAGATAAGCATTATTATCTGGTTTTTATACTTGAATCCATGAATCTCAGAGGGTTAAATTTGTACCCAGCAAGGGGCTCTGTACTTACAAGTCCGCCAACTTTCCATCCTTGTCTCTCTAGTTTGGAATAACTTGGATCATCTTAACAGGGGAAATTCATGTTATCTCTACTCCCGAAAATCTTTCGGTTATAGTACTATAAATGAGAAAGACACTAGGTTCCTTCCATTTAGAAATATTGATTACAAACTGCCCAGTAATTTAATACTTTTTCCTACTCTGCTTTTGTAAAGATCACAAAGGAAATATCAAAGTTGACCATCTGTATTTTGCTTTAGTATACATGGGTAACCACGAGGAGGGTTCCACTCTGTACACGTACACATACACACACGTGCATTTGTGTAGTACACAAATATGACCACCTTCCTTGCAAGCCTTCCTATTTTTTGTGGTCTCTCTTTAAAACGAAATAGTGCCCCCTGGTGGACAGTAGATGTAAAAGCGGCTCCTTTAGGTTTACTCAGTTTTGTCCAATTTGATAATTATCTATTTGCTTCAACTCTGTGTGAGGTAATCTTCATGCTCTCTGGTGACAAAAATAAGTAAGATGTAGTTTCTGTCCTCAAAGAACAGTAGTGTCATGAGGCTTCCAATGTGGGAATGGCCAAGGACATGCCTTCTGCCAATTGCCGAGCAGAGGATTTCCGCCCTAGAGGAGGGTTACGCGTTAGCTGGGCTTTCCAGGGAGGCTACCTTGAGTCATGACTCTTGCCAGAGCAGACACCCTACAAGTGAGGAGCAGAAATGGTGGAACAGAGGTAACAGGTAACATCACGAACAATAAGAAAAAGCATTTGTGTGTGTGTGTGTGTGTGTGTGTGTGTGTGTGTGTTCAGAAAAGCAAGCAGTTTGTAGTCCTGTAACTTACAATTTGGGAAGAGGAAGAGACAGAAGAGGAGCTGGCAAAGCTACCCTGGACTGGTCACAGAGGGGCAGATGCCGTGCTAAAGAGATTGTGCTTTATTGACTTTTAAGTGGGGAGGGACAGAGTTAAGATTGAGTGGATCAGTGTTGGCAGAGAGGAGAGGAGGGTGGATTTGAGACGGGGAGGAGAGTGTGCTGATCACGCTTCAGGTCCTATCAAGAGGGAGGGGCAGGGCTGAGGGAAGTTACAAGGAAGCCACCTGGTATTGGATGCACATTCTCAAAGGGATGTTTGATACCCTCTCCAAATGAGATTATGTATCCAGGCTCTGACAAACATTGTCAAGTTTGAAAGAAGACGATATCAAACTATTTTAAGCCTGTGTTCCTACATTAGTATTTCTTGTAACAAAGTCTGAAAATTCATGTCATAAGTTTCTCATGAATAGTACAGTGTTACTTACATTGAGATCATTATTCAACCTAAGTATTTAACATATACTTTATGGTTTATAACTGAGTTGGCTTTTTGTTTTTCACTTGTTAATATAGTGAATGTTTCCCAAAATGAAAATATATGAGGCCTTTCTTAAGTTCTGGAAAAATCCAGCGAGGCAGTGGTAAAAAGGGGAAGAGAATTGAAAATGATTTTGGAGGACAAATGAACAGAGGTGGTGTGGATGAAATGTAAAGATGGGGTAGCCACTTGGCAGATGAAGGAGAAAGGAGGGATCCGAATAACCCCCAGGTTCCTGCCTCAGTGACTCAGGGGTGGTGGTGGCACTTGCAACTGAGGCACACCATAACGGAGGAGGAGGCATTTTTATGTAGGAAAAAGAAATTGTTCCATTTGGATATGTAGAATGTGAAGTTCTTGAGAGAAAGTCAAATGAATTTGTCTAGCCCACAGTTAGATATGTGAAACCGAAGCTCACAGAGAGATGTGGGTAGTATCAGCACAGAGGGGTGTGATGAAAGCTACGAGGATGGTTGAGAAAACCTGAGGGGAGTGCTCAGTCTACAAAGAGCAATGGACTGAGAGTGCCCCCTTGTGACTCCTCCTGAGTTTGGAAGGTATTGTCATAAGGGCAAGGGGGTTCCTCATCATTCTTGGGAAAGCTGAGACACACAAAGCTATTGTGACTACACGAACGTTCGAAGAAAAGGGAAACTACAACTAAGATTAAGGGGAAGAATTTGAAAATCTATGCTAAGTGGTTAAACCAAAATGTTTATCATAGAAGTAGTTTGAGTTGAAATATAGCAGAAAACAAGGATTCTTTGTGGAGAGGAGGGAAAATAATTGGAGAGCAGGAAATTTCATGGAAGATTTATGAAACCGTGCCAGAATTCCCCTGTCAGATTTACAGCCTTGATTTAGCATCTCCTATCATTGCCAGAGGAGAGGCTAAACATAAACTTTCCATGACAGTTTAATGAAGAAAAATGAAGAATTTGGAACTAGCTCCATTTTCCTCTATTGCTAATAACTGAGCCAATTTCTCAATATGGGCACACAGAGAAAGCATTTGTGGTGGGCTGAAAAAAATGGCCCCCGAAGATATCCAGGTCCTAATCCTTGGAACTTGGGAATGTTACCTTATATGACAAAATGGGCGTTGCAGTCCTGCTTAAGTTAAAGATCTTGAGATGGAGAGATGATCATAGATTATCTGGGCAGGCCCTAAATGCAATCCCAAGTATTCTACAAGGAAGGCAGAGGGAGACTTGAGGAATGGAAGAGAAGAAGGCCATGTGACATGGCAAAATTAGTCCATGGCCCTGCTGACCTCGGAGATGGAGAAAGGGGCCAGGAGCCAAGGAATGCAAGGAATGGAGCTCCATAGAGGCTGGAACAGGCCAGGATAAGGACTCTTCCCCTAGAGCCTCCTGGGTCGCAGTCTGCCGCCCAGGGAAACCGGGTTTGGACATCTGTCTCCAGAGCGGTAGGAGAATCAGTTTGTGTTGTTTTAAGCCATCAAGTTCATGGTAGTTTGTTAGGAAACTAAAACAATATTTTAAACTTATAAAATAATTGCTCTAGACATCTCCCAAAATATTCTTTAAAAAGAAGAAAAGTCCTTAAGCACATACTGAAAAAAAAATTTAAATGATTTGACAAAGTGCAAAATAAAGCCTCTAAAAAAGTATGCACAGTTCCAATTTTATTTTCTGGAGAAATGTGATAAATGAACTTTCACCTTCAACTATGACAGTGGCATAGATCATAGACCATGGTAGCAAATTGAGTAGACTAAAATTTGGTGCTCAGGATAGGCTAATGATTTTTCAGCCATTGGAAGTGATACATGAGTAAGCATATATTCATTTATGTAGCAGGCAGGATCACTGCCATCATGAAGTTTAGTTTGTGTGTGTGTTTTTTAAGTGTCTGTCTCCTTTGAGTAGGGAGGGACTACTTTGTATTTTGCCATAAATGGAAGGGGTTGTCTGTGAGGTCATTAGAACCATGTTTCTGGATTTTCCAGTCTTACAGATCAGTAACCCAGGTTATCTAGCCTTCTCCATAATTCCTCCCTCTTCAGGTGACAGAGTAATTGCAGTGCTGTTACGACATGGAGTGTTCTGGGTGTTCAGAGGAATGGAGGTTGGGCCGGCCCTGTAGTGTGAGTTCTGGCAGAAAACTTGGAAAATTTGGAAAGATCTCACCATCTTCTTCTTTCTTAACTGCTGTTATCTGCCTGATCCAGAACTCCAGCCTCTTGAGGGGACTAAAAATCAATCATGCCAGGAGTCAGACAGACACATACATATGTACACAAACTCTTTATATGTCATGCAGTGTAAGAGTCGGACTGAAGATTTTATGAAAACAGTCAGGGTTATATATATTTCCGAGGTCCTAGAGTCACAACAAATTTCTATGCCTCAGAAATACTTTCTACCTAAAAGGAAATGTCAGAGCATTTGCTTAGAGAGCTAACACCTGATTAATGAAATAGATGAGTGTATATGAGTATTCATTGTTTTGCTTTTTCAATTTTCTGAGGGTTTGACATGTTTCAAAATGTGGAGAAAAATTAAGATGAGGGGATGTAATGAATTTCTGAAATGCATTAGATCCATAGATGTAGAAGTGTCACTATTACTTATCTAGTTTGATTATTGAGAGGCACCCCGATGATATATAGACTACTAAGGAAACTTCATTTGAAGAGAAGAGAAAAAATTCTCTATGGCTGAAGGAATGGGGATTCCAGTATTCTAATAGAGTACATAGGTTGTGATACATATCAACTAAACACTCATTCAAATCTTTGTATGTTGTTGCATTACTTTTTAAATTCTGTTAGTCTAATTAAACAGATCTACACTGTGGATGATAAAGATATAAGTCAAGAGTCCATGCCAATGGGCATGTTGGATTGAGGCCACTTATTGTAATGGATAACAATAATTATTGAAGATAAAAATTTTAAAATATGAATGTCTCTATAAAGGAGAACATAAATTATGATATCCAGCAATGAATGATAAGGCCTTACAATGCTAAAAATGATATGGAAAATGAAGTGTGCTTGCAGAAATACATCATAGCCACCTTTTGTTCTTTCTGGTACAAAATCTATCCTGTCATCTGCAGAAGAACATTCACAGTTGCAATTTAGCTCAGTTTTCAAGAGAAAAACCTTCCTAATGTATTAATAGTATGGACTGGCAATAAACATATTTACTGTGCTCTTATTTTTTTTTTCATGAACGCTAAGATTTAAAAGTCCTGGGACTATACTGACATCTAGAGGAAATTGTTTTAAACATCACTTATTTTCAGTGGTTTTCACAGCCTGGGGTAGATGAATTGCCCATACTTGGGGTTTATTTATAATACTTTATTTTTTCCTTCATTTCTAAGCAAATTTTGAATTTAGTTTCTATAGAAGTCTCACAATAAAATGTATAGCCTAATGTAGAGAAAAGAGAAGGAAGCATTAAGAAATTTCACCCATTAATTAAATAAAAATTCATATCAAGATTAACTGTCCTTGTCCTTTAGTAAGAATAAACTGTTGCAGATTCCATAGTTTCTTTGTGATTTATTCACTGGAATATAACCAGATTTTTTAATAGAATTTTTTAAATGTTATTTTTTTATTGTTGACGGTATTACAGATGTCCCCCATTTCCCCACCACAAAATTTGTTTTTGTGTTTTTAAAATATGTATTATGCAGCTTATTTGAAGGAATGAAGTTTGTAATGGGACAAAATTATAATATTATATACGTATGCCTAACAGTTTAGGACTCATTGTTCTACATCTACCCATGCTTTAAGAATTTACTTATGTGTTTTGAATATAAATTGGAGAATCAGTTAATGAAATGGATTTCCTCTTAATTTGGAAAACTAGATGTACATAGTCTGATTCCATCTTAAATATTAAGAATTTAAACAGAAACATCGCAGTCACGGAACAGGGCCCGGTAATCATAGTGAGAAGAGTTTTAGCCTTTCGGTGGTAAAGGGGCACAAATGCAGCATGAGTCTCGGAGAGGGAGATCTATTTTGAGATCGCCTCACAGAGCTGCGGAAGCACAAAAGAGGCAGACGGTGCCGCCACAAATGAGGCTTCTGACAGGAAACCTTGCCAAACCCAGGAGCTCCCATAGCTATTTGCATAAGTGCTCGCGAAGTTCCTCAGCCGATCTGGCCCTGCACCCCAGACGCGAGAAAGCAGATGAGGCAGCAGATGACCGTTTACACGGCCAGGGTGTGGGAACCAGCGAACATCCCTCACATTACTCACTAAGTAATGAGGAGGGGCCTCAGCTATGCTCCACAATTCAGATGGGCCTGCCAGTTGGCCCCTGGGCTTCATTCTGTGTGATCCGTACACAGCAGAGACACTCGGGAGGCCATGCAAATGCATCGGCAGACAGCACGGAGGTCCCAGCAGCAGCAGGCGAGGTACTGCCTATGCAACAGGGCGTGATGACAGATAATTAGCTGTGACATGCCCCTCGATGGCAGTGGGATGAGCGCGTTCTGTTGGAAACCGGTGTGCAACATGGCATCATGAACCACAAGATTTAACTGTGGAGCATAAATTCCTTTTTGCCAAACCATTGTTTTTTTTAAAGGAGGTTGTTAGAAAGAGTTAAATTTTCATACGATCCTAGGAATGAAAGTTAAATTTATTAAGCACTTACTATATTTCAGGCATTGGGGGGGGGGATATACTTGCCACAAACAGTTATTTTTAATATTCTAAAATTCCCTATATTATAAGAACTGCCTTTATTTCACAGATAAGAAAGCTGAAGTTTAAAGTAGTCATGCAACTCTCTCAATGAGACATTGCCAATAATAGAGACCTGAAGCCAGCCCAGGGCTGTTTGATTGCCAAGGTGACCCTATAATGCTGCATCTCATAAACAGATGTTGACTTTTTTTTTTTTTAAAGGAAATTTGATAGACAGTCCTTCGCCCTTTCCCCCTACTTTTTGGGTTTATTGGCTTTACTAAATTCGAGTTAAATAAGTTTCTCTTACGTTTTTGATGTTTTTATGTCATACAATTTTCATTTATTTTCTGAAGTGTTGGATTAGTTATTTTAAAAAATTACTCTAAAGAACTGTGTTGGAACGATTGGAGCAATTTAATATGGACTATATATTAGGAAGTGATATTGTATCCATATTACATTTCTTGAAAGTGACGATTGTGTTGTGGTTATGTAAGAGAATGCCATTCATTAGGAGACCCATGAAAATAGGGACAAAGGATCATGATGTCTCCTATTTAATTTCGATCTCGTTGAGGAGAAATCTTAATATGTACATAATTTTATGGGAAATGGAGTGACAAAGGAAATGTGCAAAATATTGACAAGTGGTAAATTTAGGTGCATTGTATGTGGGAATTCATTATATTCTTGAAACTATTCTATAAATTGGACTATTTTCAAAGTAATATGAATTGTTACTATTTTTAGCCTCCTGTTAGGCCAGTTTTTATTTGAAAGCTATAGGTGTACATTTACAAAGTTACCCATGACTTTCATTACTTGTAGTCTCAGTGGCTGAATGGAGCTGATTCCCATAGCTGGCTAGCCTCTTCGCCAATGTCACAACCTATCAGTGTCTTTGGTACTGGCATCAACTATTATATGCGAAACCCTTCGGGTGATATGCCACTCATTCCTCATGTTGTGGCCCAGAGAGGGGCCTGATGATAAGTGAGTGTGATGAAGGAGGACAATGCCTACAGGAGAGTTCTAGTCAATATGGAAATCCGTTTTTGTTATTATTATTTGGTTGGGAATTGAAGCCATGTGATGATTACTAATCTCACAAGCTATTTTTCCCCCAAAATAAAAAAAAATGCATTTCTTCTGCTTGCAAAAATCATATGAACATTTTTAAACCAGATGAGGAATAGCAGATGTCTTCACTGTTCATTTCAGGAGGCATTTGATGCTCATAATCAACATTTTGAAATACGTTCAAAGCTGCCATCTTGTGGTAATATTCTATTCCATTTTTAGCAGATGTATTGATACAAGCCTCACTAAGTCTGAAGACTAGAAGGAAAGAACGTTGCAGAAATGCATTTTAGGACATGCCCAAAGCCTGTGTTTTGAAACCTACAAAAAGAATGCAAGAGTGTATTTCCATGTATAGTCTACTTAATTGATTAGTAACTGGTCTTACTCATTTTTCTAACAGTTTCTGTTCAAAAGCCATAACAGATTTTATTCATTGTCCTTTCTTTCCCTATTCCCCAAATTAAAAGTCTAAAGATTCCTATTTTTGTTAAATATTTTTTTATTGTTTCAGAGAGGAAGAAAGAGATAGAAACATTAGTGATGAGAGAGAATCATTGATCGGCTGCCTCTTGCAAGCCCTACACTGGAGCCCACAACCTGGGCATGTGCCCTGACTGGGAATCCGACTATAACCTCCTGGTTCATAGTAGATGCTCAGCCCCTGAGCCATGTTGGCTGGACTAAAGATTCCTATTTTATAGCAGAAAAATTTAAGAATAAACTTCTGTTTAGTGACCTAAATTCTGCAATCAATCATTCTCTACTGAGATTTTCAGGAGTCACTCTCTTCTTTAAAATTTCCTTCTCAAAAGCCAAGGTTCATGAACTATAGGGATCCTCTGTCCCAGTCCTCTCCACACACAAATCACACTTTCAGATACAGTAATTTTCAGCTCTTTAAGTTGATTCTTCGAATTTTGCCTCTTTATTTCTAAATTACATATTTAAACTTCTATTTCTTATCTTAAAAAATCAGAGGTAGCATTTTTAACATTCTGTTATGGATGATGAGGACTTGGCTTTTATCATAGCCCTTCGTATTAACTTTTCCAGCAGTTTACCTATCTTCCAGGTTTCAACTAAATTTTCGCTTCTTCAGCTAATCTTCTCTAGTCACCCATCTAAATTAGGTACCTTCCGTCATATTTAAGGAGAGCATGCTGTGTTTCTTTCATACCACTATAATTATTACATATCTTGATGGCTTATTCATTTGTTGTGGCATTCTCCAGGTTAATCTCAAATTAAGTCTCTTCTATTCCTCACTATTAGATTTTGATTTTATTCAGAATAGTAACCAACCAATCAACAACAACAACAACAAAACAACCCTTCAGTTTTTAATATTCCTTTGCCATGTGATAAACTTCTAATGAGATATAGGAAGAATTCTTGGGAGGATATGTATTTCTGAATAAAAGGAAATTTTCTGCCTAGCAGAGATATAAATCTGGAGACACAGCAACCATTTTTACATCCCTGACAGTATACAAAAAAAGAGTGATGATGGAGAAAAGGTAGAAAGAGACTGAGTCCTTGAAGGCATCATTGTGCTGCCTTACCTACCTTGGACTCTCTCAAACTCTCTAGCTTTTGAGAAAATAATGCATCTCCAATAGAGTACATTGGTGTTTTCATTCACTCTCATTTGATATGAAGCTCTGTGAGGCCAGGAGCACTAGGAAACTTGTTTATCCTTGTAGCATTGCATCAGGTCTTCTTAACCTCCGCATTATTGACATTTGGGTTGGATAATTTTTTGATGAGAGGTGGGCTGTGTAGTCCATTGTAAGATCTTTAGCAGCACCCCTGGCCTCTGCCCAGTAGATGCCAATAGCAGCCCCACCTTCAAGATTCTCCTAGGGGTAAATTGTCCTCCAGTTGAGGATCATTGCCTTAGACCAGTGGTCGGCAAACTCATTAGTCAACAGAGCCAGATATCAACAGTACAGCGATTGAAATTTCTTTTGAGAGCCAAATTTTTTCAACTTAAACTATATAGGTAGATACATTGTTATTAACTTAATTAGGGTACTCCTAAGCTGGCCTTTGCTAAAAACGTCCTCAATCTGATTGAGGTACGTTCGCTGAGGTCGACCCCTTCCAACTCTCCCATCCACACTCGTCTTGTATACTTGTTTCAGATAGATGAGTGTGGATGGGAGAGTTGGAAGGGGTCGACCTCAGGAACGTACCTCAAAACAATGTACCTCCCCCGCGCTGCGTGTCCCATGCCCACCTGCGCCGCGTCTCCCGTCGCCCCACTGACCACCAACACCCCCACTTCTAACGCCACTTCTTCAAAATAGACTCGCCCAGGCCAAAAACCGACTTCTGCGCATGGGCCACGAAGTTTCCGCCCGCACGTGGTATTTTGTGGAAGAGCCACACTCAAGGGGCCAAAGAGCCGCATGTGGCTTGAGAGCCGCGGTTTGCCGACCACTGCCTTAGACTATGGGGCTCAGTGCTCAGGATACAGGGGTTAATAGATGTTGACTATATTGACAAAATTATTAATTAGTTGGATGTGAGGATTGAAAGGGATGATAGAAGTCAATGGTGACTTTCAAGTTTC
This sequence comes from Myotis lucifugus, assembly GCF_000147115.1. Taxonomy (NCBI): domain Eukaryota; kingdom Metazoa; phylum Chordata; class Mammalia; order Chiroptera; family Vespertilionidae; genus Myotis; species Myotis lucifugus. Next base: position 2,108,596 of record NW_005871127.1, read on the forward strand.
TCTCTTGGGCTAGTAATTGTAACATTGTATCATTTAAAAGATGAAGAGGCACATTCCAATTTATCAGTGTTCCCCTTAAACTGTGGCCTTAAAGTTGAACAAATGCTCCACCTGTGACTCAAACTCTACAAATTTTTGTTTCTGTATTAATGAAACACATTATATTAGCTCCTGCATAGTTCTCCCCACCCCCTTATTCAATTGCTTAGCATTTTCTCTCATTGTAGGGAGCGGCTATAGGGTTAAGCCTCGAACTGACCTGTTGGCAAAGCCACAAACAAGTCCCAGCTTAGAGGGCACAGTCCTCTTAGCATAATTAGGCTTGACCTTATGAAGCTCCCTAGATCTTACCTGGGTAGCTAATGGGCTGTGGGAGATGCAGCAAGAACAAAAACAAGTGAAACTCACAAGAACATTGTAACTATGGTGACCACTACCTTGTTTACCTCTGGCTATAAAATAAAGGCTCAGCTTGCTGTCTGGATCTCTCTCTGTGGCCTCAGCCAGGCACAGGAAGACCCACCTACCCAGCTTATTCTCTCTGTCTGTCTTTTCTACATCCTTTGCTGTCCCCCTCAGGCTCATCGAACCCTTGGCTGAGCTGGCACGGCACACCTGGTTACTGGTGTCATTGCACTATTGGCTTATATTGAACTTGAAATCCACTAAAATCTCCTGGTTGTTTTGTAAAGAATCCTGCTAATTCTTGTTTTCCTCTTCCCTTTAATTTTGCAGCTGTGATTTGGAAGGGGCCAGTTTCTGACATTTTTTCTTTTAAACTTAATCTATTTCATATCAGGCTCTGTTGTGTGTGTGTATATATATTTCTGTTTCACATTAGCTCTCTCTGTCAACTGGATGTCCCATTGGTTGGTTGGTTAATAAAAATTTTGACTAGTAAATGGCAAAGACCAAAATACTTGATATTTTTGGACATTCAAGGAGTTATCTCTGAACAAATACCTCATAACCAAATATTGGAACACTTAACCCAAAGCTTCTTTCCCCCTGCATTAAATTTTAAACATCGCATGGAACTGTAAATGAGCACTATCTTGGAAATCTGCTTCTAGGAATGAAGACAGACTAACTTCAGAGGACAGTACAGGCAGGTGCAGTCAGGCATTTTCACTCACTCTGTTTAGACCAGTAAGCTTAGCGCAATTGGTGGCATTGGCATGCAGTGGGTGCTTATGCAATAGGAAATAATGGGTTTAAGTGGTGTGGAATGTGCTTTCCAATGAGCACTTCATATTAACAATTGTATTTACTATCTCTCTCTCTATATATAAATGGCTAATATGCAAAGTGTCCCCTTGGGAGTTTGATCACTCACTATGACGTGCGCTGACCACCAGTGGGTGGTGCGGAACGAAGGAAGGCCCCTGCCGGCTGCCAGAAGGCCCCAATCAGCTCTGATCGCAGGCCAGGCCTAGGGACCCTACCTGTGCACGAATTTTGTGCACCAGGCCTCTAGTGTTTTATAAGAGAACTGGAAGACTGAGAACAGTGGGAAATATCCAAGATCACAAATGAATATTATTTGCAATGAATAATGTAGAATATTATAGAAAAAGTAATGGTCACCTGATCAAGATCTTACAGAACTGTAAAATAAATAGAAAAAAAGGTCTTAAATGAAAGAAAAATAAAGCAACACATTTAGGGATAAATTATCAAAGCTATATTTATAAGATAATGGGTATACCTTTCTCTTATACTTAGAATTTCTTAGAATTAATGTTTATACTTTGAGACTGGTCATCTTTCTGTCATGACTTATTCAATATTAACTAGTCTCTTAGTCTCTGCTCTTACCATTAGCCAACATTATTTACAAACATCACCACCAGCATTATTATCTTTACTAAACACACTTTAATCGTGACTTGCCCCTATTCCCTCTTACCTATAAAACGAATTCTAAATTTCTTAGGATTGCATATAAGACACTGATTTTATTCCTAATTTATGTTTCTACTCTCCTCCATAAAAACTGCTCTAAGCACATTTAAAAATTTATATTTTTAAATGTTTCATGCTTTTTCAAACTTCTTTGACTTTGCTAATGCTGTCACTCTTGCATAGAAAGCCCTTCTTAAACCTTATATTTGGTAAATTCATTGGAATTCCTTGAGGCCCAAGTCAAATGTGACCTTCTCTCTTTTACATTTCTGAATTTCCCTTTCTCAAATCAACCTTACCTTGAACTATGTTTGGAACCTATATGTGCTTAATAAATATTTATAAAATGGACAATTATTTATATAAATAACTATTGACTTCAAGAATATGAAATGTGGGACTTAGTTTCATTGATGGTTATATAAAAAAATATACAATAATTTTTCTGAAAATCCATGAGTATGTAAATCAAAATGTATTACAAGAAAATAGAGTGCTGCTATTTGCAAGTTAAAAATATGCTACTCCTATATGCATTCTATTTTTTAACACATTTTGTCTATCTTTTAAATATAGCCTTAAGATTGCTTGATGTAGGAAAAGCTGGTAACCAATCAGGTATACATTACTTTAGTCTTGCTTTGTTTATTGAGTTGGGAATAACAGACTAGCCATTTTCAGTAGTGTATGAATACTATTGTTATTATTTACTTTTTACCAATTTTAATTAAAATATTTGTTTACTGCAACCAGCCTAGAGAGTTCTTCATTGGGAATATTGTTTCAGTATCAGATCAAAAAGAGAAAAAAAGTATGATAGATAGAAAGATAAAGAATGACATTCTTGCAGAACTACATAAAAAAAGAGGACCAGCTCTCGCCCGTGTGGCTCACCAGTGTGATTCCTGGTCAGGGCACATACCTGAGTTGTGGGCTCGATCCCCAGTAGGGGGAGTGCAGGAGGCAGCAGATAGATGTTTCTCAGATCAATGTGTTTTTGTGTTGTTGTTTTTGTTTGTTTGTTTTAAATATGTTTTATTGATTTTCACAGAGAGGAAGGGAGAGGGACAGAAAGTTAGAAACATCGATGAGAGAGAAACACCGATCAGCGGCCTCCTGCACGCCCCCCACTGGGGATGTACTTGCAACCAAGGTACATGCCCTTGACCGGAATCGAACCCGGGACCCTTGAGTCCGCAGGCCGATGCTCTGTCCACTGAGCCAAACCGGTTCTGGCATCAGATCAATGTTTTTTTTCTCTCTCAATTTAATAAAAACATTAAAAAAATAAAAATTGAAAAGATAAAAATACAGAGGACCAATGAAATATTTTATTTGAAAACACAGAAAAGTCTGACAAGTGATAAGAGGAAGCTATTTGTATGAAACACAACTAACTGAATACTATTTGTAGAGCACTGTGATGCAGGTTCTTCACCTTTATGCCTCCCTGTGGATCTCAGCTATTAGAAGAGGAATCAGGAGGTGAAATGCATGGATGGGTAGTTCCTTTTTCAGCAAATTGAGAGGTAGGAGACAGGCAGTATCAATTATCTCTTAAACAAGGTGAAGCTTTTATCTCTCTAAAGTGCGACAAAGAGTGTGATTTGTTTTGGTCTTGAACCTTACACTAAATATGCTGGTACCCAAAGGGGAAGACCATTTTGAAGAAGTTAATTGGAGTCCCATTTATAACTCCACGTAAATTATTTTAACTAATAAACGTGGCTTCCTTTACATCTGTTGGTCAGTGTCAATGAATGGAAATATATTTACATCTTAGTACTGTAGAAATGCCTACTCATGTATTTTAATCAGGAATTTTCAATCAATCATGATTTTTCTTTATGATTTTTAAACAAAGTAAAACAGCTTATTTACATTGTCATATAATTGACCTTTAAGACATGCCAAAAATCTTGACACTTTCTGCTTAAACACCATGGAGTGGGTGCAACCTACTGTCTGAAATAAAAGGAAAATGTTGTGATTCTTCCCAGCTCTGGAAAGTGATTTCTGGAGCTTTAATTCCAACGTGTGCATGCATAGGAAGAAAGGAACAGAGTGAAAGAAAATACAGTTAGTAACTCAATCTATTATTTTTCAGCCAGGGCTTTTGTAAGACTAGGGTGTAAGACAATAGGTCTTTTATAGTTAGACCATAGATTGATTAGGATTCGGGACTTTTTCATATTCTTCAGCATAGTGTCGATACTGGTCAGTGAGGAGAGGCTGATTGGCTTCATCCATGTTGCTTCTGGCACGAATCAGACAAGAAGCACCCACAAAAATGACTGCAACCAGCAATAAAGCAGCAACCACTGCTATGGTAATAATCTCAGAAATACGAAAACTCCGGCCTATGTGAAAAATAAAACAAGAGCAAAAAATAAATCTGCTAATAGTTGCCATCAAAAATTGGATACTAAATTTAGGCACTTTACTGAAATCCTCATACTTCAGTTTTATTGGCTACATTGTCTGGTATGGCACTTGTCATCTTGGAGGCACTTTCTAATTTCTCATAATGAGTAGATTCCATTAGGACAGGTATTTTCATTCTAAACATGAGGAAAGAATGGCTCAGAGTCTCTGTCACTTGCCCAAGGTCATTTAATTAGTAGATAATAGAATTGGTTTGGGAGTACAGGTCTTTCGGAATCCAAGCCCTGTGCTCTTCCACTGTATTCTATTTTCTTGAAAAATAAATTTAAAATTAAACAAGAAAGTTTTGCATTTCAAAATCTCAGAAAGGACAGCTCAGAGTACCTCATGCCATTCTTAAAAAATTTTAAAGGATAAACGGAGGCACATTATATTGTAGAAAAAGTAGGGGGCTAAGCTCAAAACTCATTTTCTCTGCTTACTAAGCATGTGACCTTTGACAGTTACCCTCGCTAAACCTTGTCTTCCATATTTGTAAAATCAGGATTGTGACACTATCAGAGGGCTGCAAGGATTAAATGAGATAGTGCGCTCTATAATCAGCACAATACCAGGTCAGAGTGGGCTGGCAACAAATGTGAAGTTCACTCTCTTTATCCCCAAATGAAAATCGAAATGAACGTTTCTAAATGCAAGTGGGGAATGTCAGCCTCAAGAATACTGTGATTAGTTTATTTCTAAAGGTAACATATTGCTTTTGAAAATTTCCACAGTAGAAATACATTTTTAATACTCACCTGGCCATTGGACTTCATAAGTATATCCCAGGTTATCTGGAGCAGTAACGAACATTTCGGTGTTGGTAACTGGAGGCCAGAATGGCACCATGTTGTATTGTCTATTATGTCCAATAGGGGCATTTTCCAACGGAAATGTGGATATATCTAAAATGTGCCAGAAACACCATATTAATATTAGTATATAGTTATGTTCTGAAGGTGTTCTGAAATATTCAAGCATAACATTAAAAACATTCTTTCATATTTTACAGTGAATAAAGACATAAGTTCTACAGCAGAACAGGAAATTGCATAAAGCAGATTTCAAATGCCTTGAGTACAGCACTAATTAATGTCTTATCTGATAGAAAAAGAAAGTTCAAAAGCTGGCATGTTTTAGTATTTTATCATCTTTGATGCTCATTAATTGTTTCACTTTTAAATTACAGAAACAAATTTGAATAAAGTTAATTAAACGTATTTTTTCAAAGGTAAAGAAAAGATGGGTCTATATAGTTCGCTGTAACATCATCTATGATTTAAATTTGAGAGATAGTCTCTAATGGAGGTTTCTCCTTGACTGTGAATGTTTCTCTTTAGTATATTTTCTTTTTTCTGTTTACTTTTAGAGAAATAAATATTAACTTGTTCCTCAGGTTTTACTGTTAACAAAAAACACTTAAGATTTCGAATCCTGGTCTTGGAATCCTGTTTGCTTTCTGCTACCTCTCCTCTTTCTACAGTAGTCTCCCCGGACCCATGGTTTTATCGTCCACGGTTCAGTTACCCACAGTCAACTGTGGTCTGAAAATATTACATGGAAAATTTCAGAAATAAAAAATGTATAAATTTTAAAGTGTGCTCAGTTCTGAGTAGCGTGATGAAATCTCAAACCTCCTGCTCTGTCCTGCCCACGAAGTGCATTATCCCTTTGCCCGGCATATCCACTCAGTATAGGCTACCAGCTCCTTGGTCACTTAGCTGCCTCTCAGTGACCAATCAGCGTTGTGCTATTGCCGTGCTTGTGTTCAGGTAACTGCCCCGGAGCCATTCATATAGCTTTTATTAAAATATAGTTATAATTCTATATTACTGCTAGTTATTGTTGTAAATCTATACTGTGTGTAATTTATACGTTAAACTTTACCATAGGCATGTACCTATAGGAAAAAGCATAGTACATGCAGTTCTAGGGTTCACTACTATCCACAGTTTCAGGCCTCCACTGGGGTTCTTGGAACATTTCCCCTGTAGATAAAGAGGGACTGTTCTATTTAAATACAAGTTGCAGGTATTTATATCATCGGTGAGTTTTTGCCCTAAGGGATAAAGGTACTGAAATGTCCTTTGTGGCAAAAGTTGTTGTTTGTTGTTGTTGCTGTTCTATATGTTGGTACAGTTAATTACCAGATGGAATGTTACAAAACCAGAGTTGCAAGTGGGCGTGGGCACTACATGCGTGGGAATATGTTGAGAAGAGCTGGGATATGTGAGAACGCTAGTGAAGTGTCAGATTGTGTTTGTGAGAAGTCCGTTACCTGGACAGTCCGTGTGTTTCTATGAAGCACAGAAGAGAATTTTAGAATCTAGTTTGAAGAGCAATTGATTCTAGAAATGGCAGGTAGTGTTTATATTTTTGACGCTTAAGTATTTATCTAGTAACATCTGTTGAGCTCCTGGTCTAGGCATGGGGCTATAGTTTTGTACAAAACAGACAAAATTCCTGTCTTCAAGGAACCGACATCTTGGTGTATTGCTGGAAATTATTTATTCAAATGAATAAGTTGGATTTGTAAACTTCCCATTTCACCTTCACTTGATCAGCCTTACCCATGTCAGCTTCAGCTGTGTGATTAAGTTATATCCATTTAAAATGAATGGAGAAATAATAGTAAAAATAACAAACAATAGCAATTGGGTTATAATGTAACCTTTCTCTGCAAGACCCTTTGATGGCTCCCCATCTCTCTTTATTATAGATAATGCATTATAGTCATATGTATGTACGTAAATACGCATGAAAATGAGGTGGGACTACAATCAGTGAATTCATAGCAGATTGATAAATGCACCAATATTTGTATGTAAGTTATCCACTTGTTAAATGATTTTTTGATGAATAGTAAAAATCACTAAAAATATTTCACTTGTCAAGTCAACAGCAGTGATTATACTGAGCAACAATTTTTCCTAAGCTTGCCAGGACAGTTTTTCCCTTAATATAATATCGTTGTTTCTCTGCACCTATGGTTAGCGATATTTGTTTGCTATATCCGGAATTAGGTTTTAAGCTAGTGGCATGGCATTCTAAATGTAGCCTCCAGGTTAAAAATAATGGAACATACTATTTTGATCAACTCATCAGTTAATGGTCTTAATCAGGTTGAATTAAGAACTTTTACTGTACACACACAAACACATACAAGAAAATAAGGGACTGGCTGAATTGGGTGGATAAATGAATAGGTAGTTAATCTCAAATATTATGTTTATATGCATGATGAAATAAAGGCACAGAAGTCAACATTTAGGACACTTTTTTAAAATATAAAAATTTACGATGTGTTAACCAGAGGAACAACATTGAAAAGTAATGCGAAAAAAATTAAAGAAAAAGTAATGTAAGTCTCTCAGCTGAGTAGAAGCAAAGAGAAAGTGACCTTGTAAATAAGCATTTAAAAATATATTAAAATGAACTTAAAAAGAGATTTTCTATGGTGTGATATAAAAACCAACATCATCTTTTCAAGCTGAGCAAAATTTCCATTTGTGAGAGTTCATAAAGTAATAAAATCAAAACTATGGATTATGAGTGTAATATTTTTCTCTCTTGGAGTATCAAAGAAGAGCTCTGTAAGAATGTCCTGTCTATATTAAAAAGCAATGAGAATGTTCATTGGAAGATACGAGGAAGGAAAATTCTGGAAACAGTAAAAATGAGAAGGGATTAACTGCTTAGTTCTATTGAATGCTAGTAAATATCATCTTACTATAGCAATTCTGAGAGACTTCTTGTCTGCCTTGTCAAAGTGGTTTGGAGTATTTGGAAATGGCTAGATAATAGAGCTATTTTCACCTTATTTTGAAATGTAGTTCATGTGTGTCAATTGCTTAGCCTGAAGTGATAACTATGCTATCCGAACAATCTTTTTTTGCTGAGCCTGCGAAAAGCATATAAAAATGTCTCACCAGCATTATATCTCCTCAGCCATTCATCAAAGATTGCGTCAGTGAAAGTATGCAGGAGGACAAAAATAGGATCATTTGGAGATAAATGGGTTTGTCCCCCTGTTCCATTCAGGAATAGATGAGCCAAATTGTGAAGGCTTCGAACAGCAGGATCATACCTTCCCATGGGATCACTGTAACCTAGATATAAAAATAGAATGAGAATAGTAAAAATCATTACAAGTATTCTACTTGTCAAGTCAACAGCAGTGATTACACTGAGCAATAGTTTTTCCTAAGCTTGCCAGGACAGTTTTTACCTTAACATAATAGCATTATTTCTCTGTACCTTTGGTTAGCGACATTTGTTTGCTATACCCAGAACTGGGTTGGTTTTAAACTAGTGGCATGGTATTCTAAATGTAGCCTCCAGGTTAAAAATAATGACCTGCAAAGGATAGCAATCAAAATACATAGAATACTCTATTTCCACAAGGCAAACATCGTTCTATATGACAGTAGAGATCTCTAGCTTCTACTGAAAACTGCTGACACAATTGGGAGACCACTCTGATTGTCCTGGAACTTAAATTGCCAGATGTTACTTTTGTTTCCTATATTATTCCCTTTGAATGACTGTCAGCATATTTATTTTTGGAAACTTATTTTTGTGGTGAAGGTACAATTTCTCAGAGCTTTCTTAACACCTCTGTATTAGTTTTAAACATTTGGAGAGCCTGCCCTCAAAATATTAGGCAGCGCCATTCAGATAAACTAATTGGATCAATATGGCATTGAAAAAATTTTTCAAAGAGATCTGAATGTGAGTACTTCAGTTTACTGTGATAACTAAATCAATTCAAAGCACCAATTTTGTTTACTTGCCTTCCACTGTGTTTCGGAAACTGTTTGTAGAGTTGGAATAAAAAGGAGGTGTGTCAAATAAACCAACTTCTAAGCACTGAGCGACATCCTGTGGTTCAGGAAGACGTTGCACCATTGGTCTAGCCACGTTTCCGGCTGGATTCCTCCTAATTGGCGCCCCCTCAGTGCCTGGGAAGAAGATGGGGTTTGCAAACATTTAGAGAATGTTTAGAGATCTTATCCTTGTCCTTTAACATCTTATATATAGCATGGACCCTGAATAACAGGTTCTTCTTGGTGGAGGAGAGACATTTTTAAAATGCTTTTCAGTGGCATTAAAGTGAGAAAATCTAAGTTATCATGTCAACTTCTCTGAGAAGAGTAGATAAGTGATACGTAAAATTATCTGAAAGAAGAGGTGATCACAATAACAGATGGAGGTCCCGGTGTTTGTTAAAATAACATATGCTTCTTTCATGAGAATATATTAAAATAAACATTCCATGGAAAATTGAATTTTGTCCAAATAATCTCATAAACCTAAATTCTACACTGAAATCTATATTTCATATATATCAGTAATCTTAAATTCACGAAATGGGAGAGGCCTTAGGTGGGTGGGAGGAGCCTTTTTGATTGGGAGTATTTTTTTTAGTCTGCTTCAGTGGTCTCCAGAGAGGAGTGCTCATGCCTTAGAGGGGACACAGAGAATAACTTGCTGGGTGGGAGAGATAATATTTCAACATCCACTCATTTTTACTTTACCTCATTCATAGAAATCCTAATTGTATGCTGTATAATTAACATAATGATTAGCATAAATAGCTTTATATAATAAATGTAAAAATAACTTTATATAATATAAAAATAAAACATGACTATATTGAGACTGGAAAGTGCATATGTATCTTTTAGGTATACATTATTATAAAAACTTTCAGACTGTACTAGCTAATCAATTTAAGCTGATATTTTGGAGATTACTATTCAGGGAGCTATCACTACATCCCAAGAAAAAAGTATTGGTTACATGGGTTTCAAAAACACTGTATTCAAATTTGCTCTCATGGAGCTTCATAGTGCAGGATTTTGATAGTGAAGAAACTAGTTAAACCAATTTAATTTTAATCTAGTGACTTTAAAATTTGTACATGTACAACTTCTGCCATTGCATCTATTTTTATTTTTAAATTAAAACAATTTAATTACAGTTGACAATATTATATTCATTTCAAGTGTACAACATAGTGGTTAGATATTTATATAACTTATGAGGTGATCTTCCCACTGAGCATAGAACCCATCTGACCCCATACATAGTGATTATATATATTATCGACTATATTTCCTATACTGCACTTTACATCCTTTCCCATAGTAACTTCCTATGGATTGGAGTCCTGTACAATTTCCATGCAGGAATGAATTGAAAGTTCTGATTTCTGAAGGAGAAAGTAGTTTTGCGAAGTATTGTGAAGAAAGAAGAATGTTTTCCATCTGATAAATCAAAGACTATATTTTAGTGGCAGGAAGAATGTTAGGGGTCAGTAATTCACTCTGTTAATTTACATAACATGTTTGGGGTATTAATGGGATAGTGGAAAGATACTGTGCAACGAGCATATGAAAACATAGGTGTGGAGAGTCTAAGGACAATCCTGTATAATAAAGAGCTAATATGCAAATGGTCGTCACGCCCCCGTGCCGTCACACCTTAATGGCTCAGACACTTCACACTGTGGAGAGAGGAATGGGGACCAGCCAGGCACAAATGAGCTCGTGAGAGAGGAATGGGGACCAGCCAGGCACAAATGAGCTTGTGAGAGAGGAATGGGGACCAGCCAGGCTATGGCCCGGGAGAGGGACAAGCCACCTGGTCTGTGGTCCTGGGTGCCTGCAGCAGTGGCCCGGGTGAAGCCACCTGCCCACGGTCCCCTGGGACTGTGGCTGGCCCGGAGGAAGCTGGTCTGGGTCCTGGGTGCCTGCAGCCAGTGAGATGGAGGGAATTCTGGGTCCGGGCGTGGGGCAAGGCAGAGACGGTTAGGGGCAATCAGGCAGGCAGGCAGGTGTTTGGTTAGGAGCCAGTGGTGTCAGATTGTGAGATGCAGTCGGACATCCCCTGATGGGACCTGGATTGGCAGGCCAGGCTGAGGGACACCCTCCTCCTCTCCTCCCCCCCCCCCCCCCGCAAGAATTTCATGCATCGGGCCTCTAGTTTGATATAAAGATGTATAGTATGGCTGTCTTGTAAAAGATGATCAGTGAAACCACAGGAATGGAAATTTCATTCAGGAAAAAAAGTAGAAGGAGAAAAGAATTGTTATGATGACTAGTAAATAAGATATTAAAGAATTTAACACCATATCAGGCACAATTTGCTAAATAAAATATTGTTTCCTTTATTTCTTTCACTGGCCTAATAAAATTTTTAGCATTTATATCTTGAACTAAGACAAGGAGTAATCTTAAAAATTGTTCCACCTAAAATACATTCAATATTTTAAGAAACTATGTGTCAGAATTATGAGTTATATTAAATAACAAAAAAACTGTGATAAAAAATCTCCTATGCTATAATTTAATTTACCTATTTAATTTGTGCTGTATTTTGTTATTCAGTCAAGAAGGTGATCAGAAAATGTCTGGAAAACTTCCAGGCCAAAATATAATAGCCTGGTCAGAAAGAGATGAATGTTTTGCTATCTAAAGAGATCTTGATCCTCAATTTCATCTCCCTACCTCAAGTGCTACCACTTATTAAACATGCCAAACAAATAAACATTTATTCTAATTCTTAAGTTTCTATGGAAGAAAATTTCATGCATATCATTTCTCTTATTCCTAAACACAGCTAAATAACCTTCTAATAATGAAAAGCCACCTGATTCCTTTGTTCCATTTAGAATAGTCTCTCTTTAAGTTTAGAAAATAATTTAAATAATTGATGCTTTAAAGAATATATGCAGAATAAATGTTATCCTATATAGTAAAAGGGTAATATGCAAATCGACTAAGTGGCGGAACGATGGTCACTATGATGCGCACTGACCACCAGAGGGCAGATGCTCAACACAGGAGCTTCCCCCAACCCGCAGGCCCCTTTTTGGCTACCAACCTCTTGGTCCCTTCCTCCGACTGGCAGGGTCCGATCACCCAATGGCAAATGGGGAACCAGGGGTGGGTGGCAGCAGACACGGGCAGCACTAGGCCAAGGCCCCGGCCCCACTGGTCACACCGCACAGAGGGCAACTGGCATCGGGGGACAGGGCCAGTGAGCAGGCGGGAACAGCTAACCTCTCAGTCCCTCCCCCTGGCTGGCAAGCTCTGATCACCTGATGGCAAATGAGGAACCAGGGGTGGGTGGTTGGGGAGTCAGGGCTGGCTGCCAGGGAAGATGGCCCTGTCTGAGCGGAGCCGGGCCTAGGGATTGTACCTGTGCATAAATTTCATGCACCGGGCCTCTAGTGAATATAATAATAGAATAAATTTCCATAATTCTAGCTTTTATATGGAAGAACATTAGTTCAAAACTAGAGGCCTGGTGCATGACATTTGAGGCACTGGGGTAGGGGTTCCTCAGCCCGGCCTGTGCTGTCTTGCAGTCCGGGACCCCTTGGGGGATGTCTGCCTGCCAGTGTAGGCCCGCTCCTCCCAGCAGGCAGACATCCCCTGAGGGGTCCCGCTGCTGTGTTCACCAGCCGTGAGCCCAGCTTCTGGCTGAGTGGTGCTCCCCCTGTGGGAGCGCACTGACCACAGGGGGCAGCTCCTGCATTGAGCATCTGCCCCCTGGTGGTCAGTGTGTGTCATAGTGACCAGTCGTTCCACGGTTTGGTCAATTTGCATATTAGCCTTTTATTATATAGGATAGCCAGACATGCCTAAAGAGGAAAAATAAGGGGGCATAGGGAGACTAATAATGAAGACCTTGTGTTAGCAGCACAGGGACAGAGAATAAGATCCAAGGAAGAGAACAGAAAGCTCAGTTAAAGATCCACATATAACAGAAACGGCCTGTGGCGGAGCTGGTGTTCAGATCCCCGGAACAAGGATGCTAGGACAACTGGTTAAGCATTCTCTATATTATCTTTTTATTTTTAACCCTCTGACTAGATCATTGATGGCGAACCTATGACACGCGTGTCAGAGGTGACACGCGAACTCATTTTTTTGGTTGATTTTTCTTTGTTAAATGGCATTTAAATATATAAAATAAATATCAAAAATAAAAGTCTTTGTTTTACTATGGTTGCAAATATCAAAAAATTTCTATATGTGACACGGCACCAGAGTTAAGTTAGGGTTTTTCAAAATGCTGACACGCCAAGCTCAAAAAGTTCGCCATCACTGGACTAGATTAATATCATAATAACATAATGTAATTATATTATTATTATTATTATTATTATTATCATCATCATCTACTCCTTTGGCACTTCCAAGTCTTTCTGTGTACTTCAGATTTCCTAGGGAAACATTTTCTGTGAAATTCCAACACAAGACACATGATCGCTAAGCAGTGCTGAGTGTACTAAGAGGATTAAGTTATACAAGTAGACCGTTTCAAAATAAGAAAGTGAGCAATGCACTTACCAGATTGCTCAAGAAAAGAAATGTAATAATGTACAGACACTCTGTTCCCCTTGGTTCACCTTATAGATTGCCTTGAGTATCTTAGTTGTTTCATGAATTGGTTTTACTACATTGATTCTCTGCAATAATAGATTTTAGCCTGACATCCTTAATAGAATGAACGGCCTTCAGGCAGCACATTTAATCTCTCTCCCCAAAGGGAATTCTGCACCTAGACGTCATTGGAAACTTACTGTTACAGAGGGTTCCTAGGGTGTCATAATCTTCCAAGGACTCACACACCACTCGCCATTGAGAAAAGACAGAGTTCGCGCTTATGAGGTTGGGATCGAAGCTGCTCCTGGAGCCCATCATGTCATCGGTGCAGATGTCACAGACATTCTTCCCAGTCGCAAAATTCCAGTAAGGCAGGGAGAAGGAAGGGTTCCGCAGCATTTCCTAGATCACAGAGACTCAGTTAGCATTCTCTGGTTTTGTTTAAAATCCCCTCTCTTTGCTGGGTTTCCTCCCGGGCAGTCTATTTCTGTTAGTTCATTTCAGCCACTTAGAAACCAGTTAGTGTGTCTGAGGGGCCGGAGGACTCAACTATTAACAAAGCTGCTCATTTACCAAAAGGAGTCACTTTAGGCTCAGGAGCGATTTAAACTCAACTCATTATGCAGAATTCCTGCCATTGATTTTTTTTAGGGGGCAGGGGAAAGGTCTTCCTTTTCTTTTTTAAATAGGTAATTACATTGCTATTGATTATACCACAAGTTATCAATAATAACTTCTACTTCTTGACATTTGCACCTCCCTCCATTACCTTCCTGTAATTCAAGCACTGCTAACTCTTGGTCTGGAGTCAGACCCAGCCTCGAAATGTGTTCTGTGGAGCAGTACCTTTTGTTTTGTTTATGTTTCTTTTTTTTCTCTTTTTTTAAAGTTTAACTTGAATGACTTTAGGCATTTAGATTCTGCTTTGGCCACAGGCTACACAGGCTCTATCAGACGTACCTTATCTGCCTGGGCTGTAAAGAAGCTTTACTTAGAAACCTCTGCTTCAGTCTAAACTTGAAGACTCGGGCTCCTGCCCAAACCTCATACCATCAGGACATGCTGAAGGGAAACAGAGAATTTCTCTGTGCCTGCTGCTCTTTAGAACAGGCACCTGGTTTCCATTCAGGGCTGATCTCAATGATTTTAAAATGCTGGACTCAAGATCACATGGATATTTTTCCTAGGTTCCTTAAAAGATTTATTTATGGTACCTGTTGTTTCTCATTCCTTTTGGTCTTCTGGGAGTTATATTGAGAGTGTCCGACTTAAATGCAGGAATCGCCATTGTTTAATTCCGCCTCCATTCATTTGGTACATGACTGCCTTTTCACTTCCAACCTTTCTAGGAAGCATCCCCGGGTCCTCAGGGTGTGATCGAGGGCCAAGAGCTTGCCCAGGCATCGCCAGCTATGGGTCTCCAGGGACTTAGAGTCCTCATTTGGAAGCCATTGTTCCGGTTCGCAGATATTAGTGACAGCTTCCAAGGGATTATTAAGAGTCATTTGTGGTTCAGTAACTGACATTTGGGAGCTGGGGCATATTCATGTGGCATTTCCACGGCGCATTACATATAGACTGTAATTTGCCGGATCCCTTGTGCTGTTGGGTTTTAAAAATGTAAGTAGTCCTAGAGGTTGAAGTTTACACAGGCAAAATTTGAAGCTTTTAGATACTTTCCATCTGCCCTTTCGTTTTGGTGTGCTCATGGGAAAATGACTCAAAGGCATGAAGCTCTAGAGTCGATTACAAATGACAGATTTATCTACGCGTAATCTACTAAATGTCTTGTATTCAGAGCTATAAAATATGAAGTGCAGAGTACCAGATGAATTCATTTAATCACCCTCGAACTGCATGTGGATAGACTACTTTCGTACAAATATCTTATTCTGTATCGTCATGCATTATTTTTCTCTCTTCTAACCATTTATTTTCTTGGATTAATGCTGGGCACAAGGATACTACAAATCAATAAGTAAACACCTTTTCTCCCTTCAGATATTTTAGGTTAATTTTTAGATTTTAACTTAGAGAGAGGGATTCATTACAGTTATTTCACATAGAAAACTGGTTTAATTTGTTGATTTCCTAGGTCTAGTAATTTAAAATTTTATTTTAAAATTACAATACTTTTCTTAAGAAGGAGCAATTAATAGAAGACACAATAATAAAGTATCTTTGTTAACAGATAATTTTTTTAAAATATATTTTATTGATTTTTTACAGAGAGGAAGGGAGAGAGATAGATAGTTAGAAACATCGATGGGAGAGAAACATCGATCAGCTGCCTCCTGCACATCTCCCACTGGGGATGTGCCCGAAACCCAGGTACATGCCCTTGACCGGAATCGAACCTGGGACCCTTCAGTCCGCAGGCCGACGCTTCATCCACTGAGCCAAACCGGTTTCGGCTGTTAACAGATAATTTAATGTGGTTTGAGCTTATGTGCTTAAAAATAGATAGGAAGCCTGGTCGCTGTGGCTCAGTGGCTGAGCATCGATCCATGAACCAGGAGGTAAGGGTTGGATTCCTGGGCAGGGCACATGCCTGGGTTGTGGGCTTGATCCCCAGTGTGGGGCATGCAGGAAGCAGCCAATTGATGATTCTCATCTTTGATGTTTCTATCTCTCTCCCTTCTCGTTTCCTCTACCTTGAAAATCAATAAAAACATATTTAAAATAAGCAGGAAATAACTGTTTGGGTTGAAGTTCACTTTATGCCAATGCCTCTTAAGTAAAAATGATATCTAACTGATGGGATGTTTTGAATAGATTTCTTCTGTAAGCCTCAAGTGGTAAGGGGCACCGAGAACAATGGTGCTCCATGAAAATATGACAATATAAATGGAAAGGAACTTTTTACATCATTTAATCCCTACCCCACATTAGTATTGTCCACTGGTATGAAGAGTTACATATTTGGGACTTGGAAGACTGTCAAGTTCATACACACTCGCTTCACCCAAACCAGTAAGGGGCTTACATTTGAGAAGAAGGGCATAGCAAATGAGATTCTTTCATTGCAAACTATATGAGTCATTGTTTTACTTACAGAGCCCTGGAACATGTCCAGTGCTTTCATTTCACCTACAAATGTCTCACTTGGCCTCCTTATCATTGAGATTACTTTCTTTTCACTTCACAAGCGGTCAAGATCAATTAATAAGCAATTAGCATAGGGAGAAACTTAGAATGCCTAAGGCAGATCAGTAACCGGGATTGCTTTGTCATGCCACGCTTTGGAACACAGTGGATCAAACGACTTGCAAACAAGGTGCCCTGGGTGTAAAGGATCTGAGAATAGAAATGTGCCCTGCGTACCTGCATGTCCCTCTCCAGCTGCAGCAGGTGGTACCTGTGCCACGTGAGAAAAGCTGGCCCTTCATGGGAGAAGTCCACTTCGCCAAAGCTTTCCTGGCCCGCCCCAAGGAAAGTCTTTTTGACCGAATAATAGTGTGTCCACACAAAGTAGTTGTAAATGGAAATGTTCTCGAATTGGGGTGTGTTGCCATCTGGCCCCAAGATTTCTTCCGACCTCCTGGTGGCAATGACAAACTGGGGGTGAGTTGTGCGCTTCGCCATATCCAGGGCCCGGACAAAGTAGTTCTTTTCTTCTGTACTTAAATCCAGAAGGTTTCTCCTGACTTTAGGGATACAAAATTCAAACGTGAAAACCTCTGCTTTGTAGGGATGGGTAGGGAATGAGCATAATAATCTAACACACCATGCTCTGTTTACCGGTAATGATAATTTGCATATATGTTTAAAAAATGTTGTACTTTAAAAAATACCTCTTACTATATATCCCTCCCTCCCCATCTCTCCGGCTCCCTCCTTCTGTCCCTCCCTCAGTTGCTCTCTCCCTCCCTCTCCAATTTAATATAGAATTTTGTTAGCTTTCTGTCATCTTACTTGTGGACTTTATGATTGTGTTCTGTTTATTGCTGCTCTCTATTGACATTTTTCTTAAAATTTTCTACATTTTTAATGTCATAAATCTTGCAAAAGCAAGGGATGTGGTATAGCATGGTGGTGAAGACCAGAGACTCATTCAATGACCACACATTTCTCTAAGCCTCAATTTTCATCTGCAAAGTGTATGTAAAACACTAGAGGCCCAGTGCATGAATTCGTGCATGGGTGGGATCTGGCCGGGGGGAGGGGCCGTGGGCGGTTGGCTGGCCCTGCCCCCTGGTCAAACTCCAGATCTAACTCCTGGTCTAGGGGACAATTGCATGTTAGGCTTTTATTATATAGGCTAATATATCTTTGCAGAGTTGTACATTTTAAAGGGTTTACACATGAAAAGCAGTTAGACCAGAACCTGGCTCATAATAAAGACTCAATACACATTCTGTTCAACCCTTGGTCTGGCACATAGAAAACAATCATGTTTTGCTGGCTGTTACTATTTCATGCCTTGTTATTAACTGCTATTTAGGCTGACGGCTGGACTTATCATCTAAAATGGCTAAACTTGCTCATCACAGTGGAAAATTTATTAGGGGGGTATCAAGGGGAGTAGAAGAGGCCCATGTATTAGAGGTAGACAGACCTCAGCCTGAATTCCAGGTTTTCCTAGTAGCAGCTGTGTGGATTTGTCCTTTTGGGACCACACCTATGCTACTTAACATAAGTACCTTGAGGAGTTACTGAAAGAATAGTTCTAAACCTCTAGCACAGTTCCCCACAGACAGTGGTGGCTCAACATATGTTTTGGAAGAAAATATTAAACAGATGACCTGAGCTCCAAGCCCATTCCTTTAAATGACATACATTTCTTAATCTTTTAAGCCTCTTTCCTCAACCGTGGAGAGAGGATTGAGCTGTATGATTTTCCCAGAGGTTCTTCCAGCTCAAATGATTTGGGTCGCATGCAGGACTGGCTATCCGTCCATCCCCCCACTTACCTGTGAGCACCCTCTGGTCACACGCGTTTCCTCTCCATCCAGGACGGCAAGTCCCACAGTTGTGTCCCGAGAAGTTGCCATTGCAGTGACACGTCCTGTTGAAGAAGCGTGTGGGCCAGCCCTCCCGGTCGTCTCGGCCATCATGCGGGTACTGGGGGCCGTGGGGTCGGGAGTCCGCAGTCACTGCCTCACACCTGCCCCTCCCTGATGAGGAGCCGCAGGGGTCAGTCCCAGGCCCGGACACGGGGGCCAGGTCTGGGCAGCACACACCATTCCTCAGAGCCTCAGTGGTGGCACACTCCCTGGGGAACTGAGCCCCCGCCTGCTGAGTGAACAGCAGGGGCAAGAAGACGTATCCTAGAGAGAGGAGTCTATGAACTTCCATTCTGCTGGAAGCAAGGCTCTGGTTCTGCGGCCCTTTGTGCAGAGACTGAGGCACATAGAGAAAAATCAAGCTGAAAAGGAGAAAGCAAAATGGAATTAGGCAAGGCTTTTTGTTGTTGTTTTTGGCATGTCATCAGTGGCATGAGCCCTTTCCAACCCACCTTCAAAACGCTTTTCAAATCTGCCGCATGACAATCCAAGTCAGAAAAACAGTTATTTACCTTTAAAAGTTTGACATGTATAATACCTACATAATTACACCCCCCATCCTAGTCATTGAGTTTTCTTCCGTCTTAATTTCTATTTATAAAAATACTTATCCTGATGCCATTTATCAAAAGCAGTCATTAGCAGGTTGCCACCACTCACTACATCTAACCATGGGGCTGCAAGAAGAATTGGGAGCAGGTTTCCAGCAAGTTAATTTTCATCCTTTAAAATCCCGCCCCCCCCTGCCTAATGGAGGCTTGGCTGGGGTCCACCCACTTCCCATGGAGCTTCTCTCCAGTACCTCCAACTCCTGAGGGGATTCTCCACCAAACCGCTCTTAGAGCTGAGGGTTTTATATTTGCCCGTCCCCTGATGTCAGAGCTGTTAATTGCTTGTGGGTTTCTGCCTGATAACTAATCACAAACCTGCTCACCCAGACTGGGAGGGGCTGGTGCCCTTCTGCACCCTTTACTAATCCTCTCTCACGTCAGTGAGTTTTTCTGCCCTTTAAGTACTTGGTTAGCACATGATTCCCTCCCCACTGATTTCCTTGTGATGCTCAAAAGGCCAGAGGCACTCATTTGGAATACAACGAATCAGAGGGACCAGAGAACGCTTGTCTCTGTTGTAGAGTTTTTATTTGTGACACATATACCTTTAGAGGATGAAATCAGAATACTTGCTCTTTCTTGGTGATCCAAGGTTAGGCCAATGCTTGCACCTGATGGCAGCTTTTGATTGTGTTTGGTCTGGAAAACAGATGCTGCCATTCTTACCATTTCTAGAGAGAATATTTGTTTTAGAAAAGGCATGAAATTGCCTGGCTGGAGTGGCTCAGTGATTGAGCATTGACCTATGAACCAGGAGGTTACGGTTCGATTCCTGGTCAGGGCACAGGCTCGATCCCCACTGTGGGGAGTGCAGGAAGCAGCCGATCAATGATTCTCTCCCATCATTGGTGTTTCTAATCTCTCTCTCCCTCTCCCTTCCTATTAGAAATATAAAAGAAAATATCTATAAAAGAAAAGCATCAAATACAATTACAAGTCACATGCCATTGGTCCTCCTGGTGCCTGCTGGTGTTGACTTTGGGTACCTTTCACCTGCATTGGGTGGGTGTCCATCTCTTGGCAAAGTATCACAGGTTCACTGCTGTTTCTGTGGTTTAGAAGTTGACCACTAACCAACTTCTTTCCTACTTTCTGTCCAAGGATTAAGCCAATGGCACTAATTTTAAATTACTTAAATGCCTTGCTAATTTTAATAGCCTTATATCATCAGTAACCAATATCTTAAGGTTTCATATCCATTCAGGGCAAAATTAATTGTGAAACCTAATGCATATAAAATAATATTTACATAGTTGGGGTTTTATTTTTGCTTGCTTTGATTTTTTAGTTTGACTTCTTGCTGGATTGAAGTAGATTATTATTTTTCTCTCTTGATTAAATTTAATAGCAATGTACCAAGGTGGGTTTCTTAGTTTTGATAAAGGTACTAAAATCATATATGGGTGAAGAGTGTATGGAAACTGTGTAACTTCTCTGTATATCTAAAATTATCCCAAAATAAAATGTTCATAGTAAAAAGCTCTTTTGAAAATTAGGTAACCTATTCTTATACGTTTATGTGTGCAGATATCAGTAAACTACAAGGTGCCATATTATGTTGAAAGCAAAACAGAAACAAAAACAAAGCTTTGGCCATCACGTCTCTTTGTTATAGAATCCTCACAGTTACCCCCGGACACCCCGAGTGCAGGGTGATACATAAATGACTGATAGGGGGCAGGCGAGGGCATCAGTATCGAATCACAGCATATTAATTAAGTGTAAGAATAAATATAAAACTATGCTCTGATATTTTCTTTCTGGACCCTAATGGATTTGTGCGCTTCCAGGAGATTGTGGGAACGCCACCTTGGGTATCACTACCAAGAGTGATCTTATTTGGCCACATGGAATTCATCCATGAGCTGGCGAATCCTGCTGATAACTAAGAACAATCTTTCCCCAGAGGGTATGACTTATATATCTAACTTCCTATTTACTAAGTCCACTTAGATGTCTAATTGGTCACACATTTTTAAAACATCTTCCTCAGTCTTTCCCATCTCAGTGAATGAAATTACTGTTTATCCCATTGCTTGGGGGTGGGGAGGAGAGGGGGGAAAGGAGGGGACATACCTGCAAAAGCCACTGTTTCTTTCTCTTCGTTTATGCAAACTGCATTCATCACTTGGTCTAACAGCCTAACTTTGAGCCATCATTATCTCTCACCTGCCTATAACAATAACCTAGTTTATCTCCTCACTTTCCATGCTTAACCACACAGGAGTTTACTCTCCACATAAGGTTTTATTCTCCATTCGGCAGCCTGAGAGAGCTTTATATTGCTGATACCTGATTACCACTGCTCTCAACAAACCCTTCAATGGCTTCTGAACTCACCTAGGATAAATCCAAGTGTTTAGAGAAGTCTATATGATCAGGCCCCTCCTATGTCTGACGACCTCCGTCCATCCTCCCTCTGCCCTCCCTCTTGCTCTTTTGCTTAAGAACAAGCTTAGTACAGCCTCTGTACTCACACCTACTGCTGCCTCTGCCATCTCCCAGGTCTTTTATGACTTACTCTGTCACTTCTCTCAGGTCTCTGTCCACTGTTACCTCTTCAGAGAGGCCTTGCCTACGTGCCCCACCTGAAGTAGCCCTCTCCATCCCCAATGCCATCATTCATCACTTGCTTATTAGGACTTAGTCTTTTTCATAATACGAAGCACTACCTGAAATGTGTATTATTCATTCATTTCTCACTTATAGTTTCTCACTTATCAGAAGACAACCTTTTGTCGTTCTTTTCCAGTATTGACCTAAGCAATCTTAGAGGGCCATATAGCCAGCTTAAAAATGAGCGAGGATTAGACATTTGATGTCTTATCCCCAGTCTAATGGTAATCAGTGCTCTCACTGAAAGGAATGTATTTTCATTAGCTACCAAGAACGAGCATCTATTATTTCCCTAAGTACTGTACATACATTACCTCTCATTCTTTCAAAATGTTATTAAAATATTACTTTTATTCTTGTTTTGAAAATGAACAAACAGAAGTTTATGGAGTTTAAACCTTTTTAAAATTATGCAGTTTGTAATTAGAAATCTCAGGTTTCGAAGCCAACTTAGTTTGGCTCCGACATGTTTGTGGTTTGCAAGCACTGCTCACACTCCAAAGGAGGAAGGCTGGGGAATGCAGAGAGTGCTGCATTTCAGCTCATCACATAGGCCAGCTGGGGCTGAGTGAGCAGTGCCTTTGTTTCCCTGAGTCTCAGCTCTGACCTGTCAACGAGGTGTAACAAGTCTATATTGTTGGAGCAAAAAAGCTCAGATAAAAGTAATCAGTAGAGTGCAGACAATCAATCAATACTAATTTAACAAGTAAATGAATCAAAGGTAGAACTTTTGAAATCGATGAAAAATAATAAAGTGAATACCATATTTATAACTACCTTACAATACCCAAATGTATTTTACACAATGCCCTCATTACTGGCAAATGCCAAATCCTTGTTACAAATAGTCCTGTGAAATAAGAATGTCAAACATTGAAGAGAGAGGGAAGCTGAAACAACAGTCTCTATTAATTGTGAGAACCTGGAAATAGACCCCCCACTAGTGTATTCCACACACATACACTGACATGATTCCTCAGCTTGCTGGTGTTTTCCAATGCAAGAGGCTGGGGCAAAGTGTAGAAAGAAGAAAATGTACTTGTGTCTTTCTATTTTGCCTGGATATTGTGAAATGTGTGGTGTCAGGATCCTTCTAAATTATTCACAGCATAGGTCAGAAATGAATGTCAAACTACATGTGCAACACTCCTCAGTCCACTGCAAAAATTATTTCTGAGATTTCTTTGGCGGAAATTAATTTTTATACAGTAATTTTGCCTTACGAATGGGCTAAGTCTGAAACTTTACCTACATGTATCTGTCTACACATGAATCTAACAATACAGGCATTTGTAAAAAATGCATAATTAGTTATTACCAGTGAAATAATAGCAAATGCTCAATGACCTTTAGATGAATGATATTGCTGAATCCCATAAATTGTGTCTTAGTGTTAAAGCATTATTAAACCAAAGAAATCACTTTGGAGACATAGGGAGCTATGCACAGAAGGAGTACTAAGAATTGTACTGTAAACACAGTACAATTAGTGTGCGTGTCAGACATTTATAGCTGATGTGAATAAAGATCGTATCTCAGGAAAAAGGACTGATCCTCTCTTCCTATATTTTCCTTTGAAGTCTTATGATTGTCATTTATAAAAGAAGTAAGGAAAAAACCTAATGATAAAGGACCAGGAATTTAAGTTGAGGAGAAAAATTTTCAGGAATATCCTTCTTTTTCTAGAAAAATTATTAATGAATATTAACATCTTTAGTAATATCTGTGGCAAATGATAGTGACTATATTCATTGCCCTTTTGGATTACATGTTATTCAATTATATGCTTAGTTGTTCTCAGCTTAGATTAATGGTTAGAATTCCAAAGGCATTAAGGCAACTCAGTCATCTGTTAGGCCAGTCATGTGTTCATACCTCATGGAGGAGCTTAAATTCAGTGGAAGCAAAGGGAAGAATCTCAGGGCTGGTTTCTGTGTCACTGAGCAGAGATTCAGTCAAACATACCATTGCTATTTTCGGGCAGAATATTTGAAGTTGAGGTCTCAGATAATGTGGTCTCCAATACAATGTGCCATTAATTTCCTTATTGCATTTTTGAAACTCTGTAATATATTGCAAATACCGGTGCAGGGCCAGTTAACAATATTTGATTTTGTTTATTGAAATCTTCTCTTGATAAGTTAACATAAATGCATTTAAAGTATTGTTTCGTTTTGTTTTTAATCCTCACTGGAGGAGTGAGGATATTTTTTCCATTGATTTTTTAGAGAGTGGAAGCAAGCAGAAAGGGGGAGAGGAGAGAGAAGTATTTATATGAGAGAGACACATGGATTGGTTGTCTCCCACACACACCCTGACTGGGGTGGGGATTGAAGCTGTACCCTTCCAGGTCAAGGTGCAGGTGCCCTTGACCTGGAATCAAACTTGTAACTCTCTGCTGCTCAGGCTGATGCTCTAACCACTGAGATCACCAGTCAAGGCTAAAGTATTTATTTTGCTGATGATTTACTGGTATATTCTGCTTGTTTTAACAAATGACCTTGTAAGATTTCCCTATAGAGAAACTCTCAGATACATGTATGTTAGGCATCAAAGTAAAATAATCAAAGATACTTGTATTTAGAGTGCAATTATTCCACTCTAAATACAAGTACCTTTGATTATTTGTTGTGTAGTTAAAATTATTGTGCTCATTTCCAAAGGTTATAACACTGGTATAAAATAAAGTTTCCATTATTTTGGTATTTATTTGGTATTTATAAATCTATCTCTATGGTCATCATTGTGGTCCATCCTCATGTTCTTCTACTGCAACACGGCTGACACTCTGCAAATGACAGGTAGTATAGACATTATATTCCAAGTCCTAACTAGCAAGGAGCTAGCAAGGAGCAATTGGCAGAAAAATTGGAATTCGAACTTGGGGTAGGGTTGCCAGATAAAATATAGGACTCCCAGATAAATTTGAATTTCAGATGCACAACAAATAATTTTTTTAGTGTAAGGATATTGCTTGAAATATTGTAAGTATAATTTTACTAACAAAAATAAACCATTGTTTACTGATACACAAATTTACTGGAAACCTTATACTTTTATTTGCTAAATCTGGCAACCTTAATTTAGAGTCATTAAGGCATACAGCGTGTCTATGATTCCATAAACACAGCAAATCCTCTATTCTAAGGAGTAATTTTTTTAAATCAAAAGGTGAAAAAGGCATTGCTTATTATCTCCTAGATAATTCTCAAAGAAGGTGCATAATTTGATATGAATAAAACTGATATAATCTTTGCTCCTCAACTGAAGTGCGAAGAACCAGCTGCCGCCGCTTGGTCTAAGCCAGCAGGTGGTGACAGCAGTCGGCAAACCACAGGGCCCTTTCCCTGCCAGCATTCACCTCAGGTAGGACTTGCACCAATTCATCACATTCATTCTTGTGGATGCTGCATTGTGTCAAACTGCGTAAAAAATAAGCACAATCCTCCTAGGTGTCCCAAATGTAAAGCCTAAAAGGAGAAAGTCAAGTTTCCCTTTTGTCTCTCTCAGGGGGAGAAAGATTTAAACTATTTGCAGTCTCCTTAGATGAATCCATTACACAGTTTTCCAGACGTGGGAAGAGACCTCAGAATCAGGTCATGATATGCTTTCTCAGTTTCCTAATACAAAATATCTGAAATATAGAAGTAGGAAAACTTCTACAGCAATGTTGGTGATTTGTCAGTGACTTGCCGCTGGGTTTGTCATATGACTTTTTGCGTAATTATATGCTTTCAGGCAGAAGTAGTTGGCATTCTTCTTTTTTTTTATTATTGTAACTCATATGATCCTGGAAGAAATCCAGTGTTTTGAGACTGAGATCCAGCCTTTGAGTGATTCAGCATCTTAAAATCTCCAGCCAAATAAGCATGTCTTTGTTGCAAGAAGGTAATAGAACAGCTTTCTCTGTCCTCCATTCTCATTTCAGCCACCGCCTGAGAACTATCGATGGGCTTGGCGCTGGGTGATTGAATAGCACGCCAAGGCAAATCAGATGTGCCCCCTACTCTCCCAGAGCTTAAGTCATTACAGAAGGCCCACAATACTAATTTATAAAATGGTGGTAAACAAGCAAAGACATGGGACTATAGAGCATGAAGTGATCCATTTTGGTTAATGATGTAGGATCATTATTTTATTCAGCAAATAATGATTGATCATCTATGTACCAGACACTGTGAATACAAAGGGAATACAGATATGTACAATGAAAAAGTGGTCCCCATCTTGAAAAGCTTGAATTCTAGTTGAAGAACCTGAGTAAACACACACACACACACACACACACACACACACACACACACACCACATAAAATATAAACCTCAAACCCTAATATTTAAATACATATGTAAATAAAAAACATTGTAAGTCAAATTGTCCTATGTGATGGAAACAGACACAGCATGGGAAAGAGGTTAACAAGAGAGGGTTGGCAATGAGGAGGGCAGTTAAAATACTGCTTAAGCCTTAGCTGCTTTGGCTCAGTGGATAGAGTCTTGGCCTGTGGCCTGAAGGGTCCCGGGTTTGAGTCTGGTCAAGGGCATATACCTGGGTTGTGGGCTTGATCCCCTGTGGGGAGTGTGCAGGAGGCAGCAGGAGGCAGCTGATCAATGTTTCTCTCATCATTGATGTTTCTATCTCCCTCTTTCCCTCTTCCTTCCTCTGTGAAATCAATAAAGATATATTTTAAAAAACACTGCTGCTTAATATAATATGCACACTTACACTGAATTATTATCTTTAATATAGGTAATTAATATCTTTTCATTTCTACTATATAGAAAAGAAATAAATACTTGACTTAACCCAACTCCATTAGGTCACAGAATGTTACTTATGGGGTTACATACATACAGAGACGCTACATAGGAGTAGAGTCCTTATTAGTTGCTAAAACATTGAAATACTTTGCCATCAGTAGGCAAATAGCTTCCTGTAGCCCAGTGGTCGGCAAACTCATTAGTCAACAGAGCCAAATATCAACAATACAACGATTGAAATTTCTTTTGAGAGCCAAATTTTTTCAACTTAAACTATATAGGTAGGTACATTGTTATTAACTTAATTAGGGTACTCCTAAGACTTAGGAAGAGTCACACTCAAGGGGCCAAAGAGCCGCATGTGGCTCTCGAGCCGCAGTTTGCTGACCATGGCTGTAGCCCATTTCTATCACAGCTCCTTTAACAGGACCCTTTGTACATTCTCATGATCCAACCACTACAAGGTTCAAGCCAGGTCTTACCAGGGACTTTCAGGACTCAGCTCTTATATCTGTCCAAGTAATCCTTTCTTACTGCTGTTAAATATTTTGAACATTATCATTGGTTTCCTCTAGTGGTTATAAAAAAATCAATCTGTAATGGGCTACTATGGTTGACCCATATCTAAAAGGCCCCTGGAAGGTTCTAAAATGAAGAATATTCAAAGAGCCACAGATATTGGTTATATAACCATAAAATAAATATAATGATGTGGGAAGAAATAAATCAAAGAACTTGTATGCATATATGCATAAACCATGGACACAGACAATAGGGTGATGAAGGTCTGGGCTGGGGGGCGAGAATGGCTAGAAGGAAATGGGGGGAAGAAGGGGCCATGCTTTTTTTAAAGTGCGTTGTTGTTCTTTAGTTTTTAAATAGATTTTTATTGATTTCAGAGAGAAAGGAAGGGGGAGAGAGAGAGATAGAATCATCAATGATAAGAAAGAATCATTGATCGTCTGCCTCCTGCATGCTCCCTACTGGGGATCGAGTCTGCAACCCAGGCATGTGCCCTTGACTGGAATTGAACCCAGGAACCCAGGACCCTTCAGTCTGCAGGATGACACTATCCACTGAGCCAAACCAGCTAGGGCTATGTAAAGATTTTAATATAAAAAATAAATATAATTATATACTGAAGGCAGAATTTACAGAGTTGCAGCAAATTTCCTCTAAAGTTCACGAACATCAGGATTCACTATGCTTTTTCTTAACTAAATGACATTTATCATGAAATGAATTTGATATTTAAAAAAACTCAGAAAGCAATATTTGTGATTTGTCAGTGACTTGATGCCAGAATTTTCATATGACCTTTAGAATAAGACCATACTTTCAGAGAGAAATAGCTTTTTGTTTTGAAAAAGGAACCCTAATACACTGCTAGTGGGAATGCAGACTAGTGCAGCCACTATGGAAACGAGTGTGGAGTTTCCTCAAAAACTAAAAATGAAACTCCCATTTGACCTGTGATCCCACTTCTAGGAATATATCCTAAGAAGCCAGAATCACCAACCAGAAAGAATATATGTACTGCTATGTTCATAGCAGCATTATTTATAATAGCTAAGATCTGGAAATGGCTCAAGTGCCCATCAGTAGATGAGTGGATTAAAAAGCTGTGGTATAGCCCTGGCCAGTTTGGCTCACTGGATAGAGCATTGGCCGGCAGACTGAAGGGTCCCAGGTTTGATTCAGGGCAAGGGCATGTACCTTGGTTGTGAGCACATCCCCAGTAGGGGGTGTGCAGGAGGCAGCCGATCGATGTTTCTCTCTCATCGATGTTTCTAAATTGCTATCCCTCTCCTTTCTTCTCTGTAAAAAATCAATACAATATATTTTAAAAATTAAAAAAAAAAGCTGTGGTACAATTACACAATGGAATACTATGCAGCTGTAAAAAAAAAGAAGGATCTCTTACCCTTTGATACAGCATGGAGATACCTGGAGAGTATTATACTAAGTGAAATAAGCCAGTCAGAGAAAGATAAACATCACATGATCTCACTTATATATGGAATCTATTGAACAAAATAAATTGACCAATGAAATTGAACCAGTGGCATGTTAACATGGAACAGACTGATGAATCTCAGAGAGAAGGGGGAAGAGGGATAGCAAGAAATTAGCCAAAAAACTTATATGCATATATGCATTGCCCATGGACACAGCAATAGGGTGGTGAAGGAATGGGGTGGGGTGAGGTGGGAACCAGGTGGATGGGGGAAATGGGGACAAAAAGGGGACATTGGTAATACTCCCAACAATAAGATTAAAAAACAGAAATAGTTTTTAAAACATATGCTATATATTGAATAATTTTTATTCACTCACTTCTTTTTTTCCTCTCATTTGTGTCAGCCAGGCTTTGGGGATCTCCGCCATAATAGTAAGATAACCTGAAAAAGACTGTGTTTCTGAGAGGCAAAGTCAACTGAAGTGATTCCATTTGATTTACTGGCAAGAGAGGAAAGGGAGGGTGTCTGTGAACATTTCACAGAGAAAGTCCCTTTCCTGTCATTTTCACCATTGCATCCCAGTACCCAGAACAAAACTTTCTGAAATACAGTGGACATATTTAATAAATAAACATTGAATAAGTGAGTAAGCGAATGACTGAGTAAATTCTGACTTTCCAAGCTATAAACGTTTTTCTGAGGAGGGATCAAGTTTTTTCTGTCAATAATAATGAAGATGCCGAAACCGGTTTGGCTCAGTGGATAGAGCGTCGGCCTGTGGACTGAGGGGTCCCGTGTTCGATTCCGGTCAAGGGCATGTACCTGGGTTGCGGGCACATCCCCAGTAGGAGATGTGCAGGAGGCAGCTGATTGATGTTTCTCTCTCATCGATGTTTCTAACTATCTCTCTCCCTTCCTCACTGTAAAAAATCAATAAAATATAAAAAAAATAATAATAATGAAGAAATTTCTCTTATGGGCTTCATATTGGAGCAAAACATTGTATTTTACAATGTCCTGTAAAATATCCTGGAGGCATTCTTTAAGATTTGGTTACTTAAGTAGCTATTGTGCCAGTGCTTAAGTCTATCAGAAACGGACAATGAAACAGGATTGTTCCCTTATTGTAGGTGCAGCATCTAAAGTTCAACCCTATAAACAGATGTAGTTTCCCAATAACTCTTGCATTATATCATGTATAGCATCAGGAAAGATAAGACCAGCTTGAACTGGGATGACATTGTGGTTGTCACCATACATTTATATGTTTTTTTCAACTATTCCATTTCCAGGCCTATGCCTAATCTGTTGGTATTCATCAACATTTTCCCACTGTTCACTATAACAGTTAAATTGTGGTACCCAGAGCTATATCCAGGTCTTTAAGTGTGTCCTTTCCACCATAAAATAGTATGGGACTTCCAGTACCATTTTTCTATCTCTAGTCTTTAGTTAACATACATTCTTAGACTGTGGTTTTTGTTTGTTCGTTTGTTTGTTTGTTTTTGTGGGGGGGGGGGTTTCTGCCTTGTCATCCATTGAAGTTGTAGTCAATCTAAACCTGAATTCTTTTCACATGTAGCTGACAGAGAAATCACTTCCCTCATATTTACTTTACATTGTACTTCTGCTTTGGTATTTGATTGTCCTTGTTATATTTCACTTGCTCAATTTTGCCAATTGTATAGACTGATAAGAGCCCTTGTAATTCTAGCCTATTATTTTTCTGATCTTTAGATCCAGTTCTGTGTCACTTGTAAATTTTATACATGTCTCCCATCTCTTTATTAAAAAGTTTGACACAAACTTTTAACAGCTGAACTTATACCCCAGTATTTTCCCGAGTTGGTCTTCTCTGTGGACTTGGTTTTGTTTGTAGGGATTCATTGACCAATCATCCAGCCCCCTGAGAAGCCACTTAACATTAATTCAGCGCTCATTATTTTAGCTTTTGTAAGACAAAATCATAAGAACATCAAAATGTCTTGCTCAAAATCAGCCACACTATGCCTGTAACATTCTAGCAATCTTACAATAAAGATATAGAGATGAAAATAAGGACTTTTTGTATGTATCTGAAAATTATACACATGAGAAATGTTATGACAGTTCAATAAAATTTAACTTAAATGATTGTACCTTTTTAAAAAAATATATATTTTATAGGATACCATGCCTTCATTGATATTAGTGCTTGATTAAAATCATCCCCATAAGGATGAATGAAGAATAATATCATTATAATAATTACGGTTATTGAGCACCTACTATGCTAGGTACTATAAAAACATTTATAGATGTAGCTTTTAAAATTTTCCATTTATTATTTTTATTATTATCATTATTTTTCATATGCAGATATTCAGAGCTAGAGGATTTATATAAATTGGCTATGAATAAGTGCAAGTAAACAAAAAAACCCTGAATTCACCTTTAGATTATTGATGTGATTTGAATTGCCAATATCTTGTATCAACTACAAATTATATTGTGTTACACGGGTATCAGATCCTGGAAATCATCGAATACAGTGGAACCTATTTTATATGAAGAAAGTAAAACTCAAAAGACACAAAGGAGTTAATTAAATTGACCAAGTAAAATTGGAGAAATTCCAAAGTAAGAAAACTAAAACCGTCTACTTTTCTAAAACAGAAGGAAATTTCAAGGGAATATATACAAAAGGAAAGAACGGAATGAATTCCATAAGTGCAGTTCTCATGGATGTCTTGATAACTTGGCATTGTTCTTTGAGCCAAGTGACGTCAGTCATGTACGCACGCATATGTACAAGCATAACCCATGATCTGCAAACAAAGAATGCAATATTGTGTTTCCCTCACAAGCTTGAAAGTCATCAGTTTAAACTTGAAAATGTTTTCTCATAAGTTCAGCAGCACCATATCTTCTATTTTCTAATTAAGTTTGTCATGCCACGGTTAGGCGCCGAGTCGGAGCCTATTCTATACAGTCATCTGAGGTTAAAGCATTAAAAAGAAAGTAGCACCTTGAAATAACTGCAGTAATTGGGAGAAACATTTGCTTTAAAGACAATCTGTCAACCACTCAACTGACATCTCACCTATATATTTGTTCATTAATTACACATGAACAGAAATTACCTTCTGAAGAATAATTAATGCCAAGAAACAACTATGAGATGTACAAATCACATTAATTATTTAAAACGCATATGGAAAAACTATTAATTTTTAAACTGAAAATAAACCCATTCCATGTAACTTCAGACTGGAAGTGTTACACTTTTGAGTACAGTGATTAAAAAACACACACAACACATAAGAAACAAAAAAACAAATATTAGATTAGTATGGAAAGGCAGCTGTAAGATCTGTGCCTTGCCTTATTTGATGTCTGGATCTGCATTAAAGAGAAACCCGAGTCAATGCAAAAAAAATATTTTATGTTAATATATGATTGTATTTATGGTTGTTGATTTCCCGAGACTAAACTTTGGGCCATACATAATAATATGTTACATATTTTTAAATAACAACAATTCTTGGTTTACTAAGCATAGAGGATATTTTTGGAGTCCCTATGTATTCCTCAATGTTTGATGAGAAAGTTGGGTACCCTGAGAAACTCAATCTTTGTGATCTTTAGAAACTTGGAAGAAAAGTTAGGATACTCCTAGTCCCAGTTGTTTTCTATCTGTCATACAAATGGGTATTCACTAATCCACTAAATATGTTCAGACATTTTCCCACTTTTGATAAAACGTTCCATCTATAAATGGCAAGATTTACTTAAGTTCAGACAGTGATTTAAGACCAGAGAAAACCATTAGCATTTAAATTGTACAAGAAAATAGAAAGATGTTGAACTTTTTCAAATGAATTGCATGAAGCTCTAAAAACCTTAATCTCCAAACCTCATAAAGATAGCACATATAAACAAAACCACAGACAATAAGATGTAGGAATATGCATGCAAAAATGTAAAATAAAATACCAGTAAATAAATTCCAGTATCTATTAAAATATAATGTGTTTAATCAATAATTTATTTAGGATATACAAATGGAAACTTAATTTTATTGAATACGATATTCTGTCAATAAATAAAAGTAAGAAGTATAATGTAATTTTTAGTAAACGCTTAATATACATTTAGACAGTCTAGTGCCTGTTTCTGATAAAAATAAAACCTTGGTGACCTAATAACAAGATTTTTTTTATCTTCATTAAACATGCATACATTGCAGTTAAAAGGGCAACATTTTAGCAATTTTTATTGAAATAAAGATGAGATCAGTGTAGTTACTATCACCATTATCACCATTATTATGAATATTGTTTTAGAATTTCTTCCAGAGCAATGAGACATGAAATTGAATATATATATATAATATTACATATATATATATATATATATATATATATATATATATATATATCTACTGGAAATAAAACCATAAATTTTGGTGCTTCAGCACAATTTCCTGAGGTGTTAACAATGCAAAGTTTAGAGGTAAAATGACTCTCATTCTCTCCTTTGTGGCCTGAGAGACGCTTTTTGTCATGCTGATGTATCAGTGTGAAAGGGTTGTCAGGTCAAGAACTGAAGTTTTGTTAAAAAACTGAAACTTCCTTTTTCATTAACAGTTTGGTCCAGAACCAAATTTTTCGAGATGGGAGACCTTTGAGAACTGAGGTTTGACTGAACTATTAGTGCTATGAGGACTGTCTTGCTCACTTTTCTCTCTCAACACCTTAGCATGTTGTCTGACTCAGAGTTCTGGATCACTATTCATACATTGAATGAATAAACCCACTTGGGTTCTGATGGCTGTATTTCAGAATCAGTTCTTTAGACCAGAATACTTTACAAATATCTTTTTTTTTTTTAAATATATTTTATTGATTTTTTACAGAGAGGAAGGGAGAGAGACAGAGAGTTAGAAACATGGATGAGAGCGAAACATCAATCAGCTGCCCCCTGCACATCTCCCACTGGGGATGTGCCCGCAACCCAGGTACATGCCCCTGACCGGAATCGAACCCGGGACCTTTCAGTCCGCAGGCCGACGCTCTATCCACTGAGCCAAACCGGTTTCGGCACTTTACAAATATCTTATACTGGCTTCAGTTTTTTGTTCAACTCAGATTGAATTAGAGGTAATCTAATATTGATTTTATTTCCATCATTCTGTCAAATGTTATATCAATTGAATTTTTCCTAATCTTGAATTATTCTTGAAATTTGACCTTGAAATATTTTATGATTAAGAAATAGGCTTCTCAATGATGAGTGGTTTTATTCCTTTCATTAGCAGAAACTCCTTGGGTCTTCCCCATTGCTTGGTATAACAATGTGTTTTTTTTTGTTGTGATAATTATCATGTCTGTCTGTCAATCACTGACTTCTTTGTGTCCATCTATCTACTTTCTGACTTTTCCACAGTCTGCAATATCCATTATAGAAGGGACTACATGTTATTTGACTTCTTATTCCACATTTTAACACAGTTCTGAGCATTCAATAGGCAATTCGTGTTTGTTTAATTTTATTTTTCAATTACAGTTTACATTCACTATTATTCTGTATTAGTTTCAGGTGTACTACATAGTGGTTAGATAATAATATACTTTACAAAGAGGTCCCCCCAATATTTCAAGTACCCACCTGGCCCCATACATAACTATTACAATATTATTGACTATACTAGAGGCCTGGTGCATGAAAATTCATGCACTAGAGGGGTGGGGTCCCTCAGACTGGCCTGCCCCCTCTCACAGTCCGGGAGCCCTCAGGGGTGGAAGGCGACCTGGCGATTAGGGGAAGTTGACACTCCCATCACATCTCTGCTGCTGCCACTGCTGGCAGCACAAGCCTCGGCCAGCCCTGGTGACCTGTGCCTCAGGCCAGCCCTGAGCGGCTGGGAAGCCGCCATCTGAGGCTTGCCTGTGCCTTGGGCTGGCCCTGAAAGACTGGGGGGCTGAGGGGACTGGGGGACTCCAGAGGCAGGCACACGGCAAGGTGCCAGCCACCTCGGCAAGGCTGAGGGGACTGGGCGCCACCATTTTGTGGCTGTGGGTGCTGCCGTCTTTGAGGGTGTGGCAATCAATTAGCATATTCCCTCCTTATTGGCTGTGGGTGACACCATCTTTGAGGGTGGGGTAGTTAATTAGCATATTCCCTCTTTATTAGATAGGATTCCCTATGCTGTAATTTACATCCCTGTGACTATCCATAACTACAAATTTGTATTTCTTAATCCCTTCACCTTTTTTCACCCATCTCACAATCCCCCTCCCCTCTGACAACCATCAGTCTGTTCTCTGTATCTATGAGTCTTTTTCTATTTTATTAGTTTGTTTATTTTGCTTTTTAGATTCCACCTAAATGTGAAAATCATATATGTGTTTTTTTAATCACCACACAACAACTAGTGTCTTGCTAATCTATCAACAAATTTTATCTCTGTACATGTTACAGCCTTAATATAATATTAATAATTTCATAAGTAATTTTTATAAGTCCACTACGGAGGAAATACTGATGTATATGAAAGATTAGCAAGCAGTACAGGAATGAGTAAGTGTTAAATGGTGTGAGAAAGACACCAAGTGCTATTGAAGTTAGGGAAAATGGTGATCAATGAATTTGGGGTTTAACAGGGCTGGCGTCAGAATAGAGGTGACGAGAAGTGTAAATTGCTCGCTACTTGCTAGGCTCCAAAAGTTATGACAGTCATGGATATTGATCCATTAAAAAAAATCAAGTATCTCATTTCACTTTTGAAAATTAAATATTAATTAGGGTTCACAAATTTCCTTTTAGTGGATAGATATTAAAGTGTTCATTGCGTCACTAGTGTTGAATTTTAATCAATATTTCAGAAACTGTATGTGAATGATCTGATGAAATGTTAATGAAGCATTACTTTCTTGCAGTCTCCTTTCATACCATAGTTTGTACTGAAGGTCTAGCCCCCATACAAAAATGAGGTAGTAAAATATGCTCTCTTGCAGCTCCCTACCACATGTTTGTGAATTACCTCCTCCAGGGATCCATGAACTTACCTATTATTGTGTAGACCATGTCTGGTATTCTCCCTCAGAATCTCACATATCTCACACTTCAAATATCTTTTTTTATACACACCTGAGTAAATGAGAACCTGATGGAAAACATTTTTTACCTTTATAACTGCAGGCTTAATTTTTTTAAAAATATATTTTATTGATTCTTATAGAGAAGAAGGGAGAGGGATAGAGAGCAAGAAACATCGATGAGAGAGAAACATCAATCAGCTGCCTCCAGCACACCCCCCACTGGGGATGTGGCCGCAACCAAGGTACATGCCCTTGACTGGAATCAAAACCAGGACCCTTCAGTCCGCAGACCGATGCTCCATCCACTGAGCCAAACTGGTCAGGGCTGCAAGTTTAATTTTTGATTGATAATTTATGTTACTATAAGAAATTACTTTGATTAACAGCCTCATATTCTACAATCAGGAACTGTCAGTCTTCTCAGTGCAAATACTCTAGGTACCACTAGTGACTTGCAAGTAAACCTAGTGCAAATGATGAAACTTTGAAGTCTTGTAATGTTAAACACATTTAAAATGTTTGACATATGAAAAGCTGTGTGTATGATATGTGAATGAACTCTTTTCTTTGGACTGTCAATAATAGGACTTATGGTAGATTTTATTTTTTTGTCTCCTGCTATTTTATAATGGGTCAGAGGTTGTTTAGGTCTCATATGCATATTTCTGAAAGGGCAGCACACACTGAAAAAATGTCACTGCATTAATGTGTGCCATTCTTGGCTTCCTTGGCCATGCCCACTTGTCACAATTATTGCCAAAGCAATGCCATTGTGTGTTCTGTGGTTCTCTGCCCATGCAATTTAGACCAGCCCATTTCCATGTCCTTAAGGTAATTATGCCCCTCCAAATGTCAGCTAAATGACTTTGACATTCAAGATTCCTAACAGCTTTTGAACGCCATGTTATCCGTGCTATTTGTAATTCATATTCATGCAAATCCCCAGCCCCAGACACATTACACCATCCCATCTGCTGAGAAGCCCCTCTCCCCCCCACTTTCGCCTTTGCATTGTAGCTGGCTAGAGAGGCAAGATACCTCTTGAAAATGCTTTTAAGGTATTTACTGTTTCCATAGATCCTTCTACAGGTGGGATGTACTGACCATTGCAAGTGAGAAAACACTGAAATAAATATATCAACGTGAAAACTCTTTTTTTAAGCAACTAGTTATTATCTTGTGGAAACATGTTACTATGGGCAGTAGCAATAACTTGCCCAGATTTTTTATTGGCTGACTTATCTTTGGTTTATTTTTAAAACAAATACAATATATACTGTATAAAGTTCCAATAAAAGAAAAGTGTGTGAAGATGTGTCAAAACAGAGGGATCAGTCACCTCTGCATTTTCATATGACATAGATACAGTGTCTTTGGACGATTCTCTCTCTCTCTCTCTCTCTCTCTCTCTCTCTCTCTCTCTCTGTCTCTCACTCTCTCTATTTCTATCTCTCTCTCATGCACTATTGCTCAATGTGAACTGGAGTATTAGTAAAATTATGTGGATAATCCAGGCAAATTGTGGTTGTCATAAGATCTCTCTGCTGGATATTATTAAAAGTCAACTTTGAAAATATATATATTTTTTAAAGAGTAGTTATTGTATAGTATGAAAAAGTGACCAAAAAAAAAGAAAGAAAGGTATGTTCTAGATGGCTACATCCTTGGGAATAGCTCTTTATCTCATAGCACAATTACAAATCTCTCAATTCTTTTATCAGCCATATGAATTTATGTTTGATCAGTTGACCTCTCTGGTCATTCCAGAGGAAAATAATTTCTCATCATAAAATGAATATATTCCTGATGCTACTCACCTGAGAAATATACTTCATAGAGTTGCTCATGTGAACAGCAGTTCAATCACAAATCAATGCTAGTAATTTTGTGTCTGTCTCTGTGAATTACAAGTTAAGGCTCATGTTGGAATCATGCCATTTACTTCTGATTAGGAAATACAAGGGCCTCTCCTATTTCTCAGTTCCAGCTACTTTGAATGCTAATTGCCTATGTCTTTTAGGCATAACCTTCCCTTGCCCCAGATCCATGCAAAGAAAACATTGTTTATGCCACATAACCTAAAAGTAATTATAATAGAAACAGAATGTTAGTAAAGGCTTGAGAACATGAGTCTCTTACAATTCATTTAAAATGATTGAAATATCCAATGGAATTAGACTTTCAGCACTCCTGTTTGGAAATATTTTCTATTATATATTTTAGCTGTTGTTGTTTAACCACATTTATTTAAGAACAAAGTGAAAAATCAAGTTTTAAACCCCAGATCTCACTGCTTTGCCATAATAAAGGCGATCACCCTGGCTCACCTTTAAACGAAAGCTCAAGCCTTTGCTGTTTGGCCACTAACACAGTAGTTCTGTGATACCCTATGAATCATACTTTGCAAGGAATCGTATTATTAAAAGGGAATACACACCACAGTGCATTTCAGAGAGAATTTTACTGTAAAAGGAAAGAAGCAGTTTGCTGTAAATCCTGCATATGAAGCATAAAATTATTGTTTGTAGATATTGCTAGGAAGGGAAGGAAAACAGTATTTTTTTAAAACATGCTATGTCCTGGCACTGTACTAGGTTATATGATCATAAATGCCATTTATTCCTCACTGTCACCTTTTAGGGTTATTGTTGTATGCCTTATATTACATGTCAGGCAATGAGTTAAACACTGAGGGTAGAACAATAAATAGGTAGGGTCTTGTGCTCTATTCTCATTTGGTGAATAATTAATTGGAATCGTGCATGTAAACTGATATTAGCAATCCAGGGTGAAAGTGCAGTCAGGACAGTCTGTGTAACAGACAATTGTGGTTCAGAAGATGAATTGTTTGCTTCTGTTGTCCTATTGCCTTGGCTTTTTAAAAATTTAAGGATAATTTAAGTATAGTAAAGTGCCTACATTTTAAGAGCACAACTTGATATATTTAAAAAATACTTTTATTGATTTCAGACAGGGGAGAGAGAGAAATATCAGTGATGAGAATCATTGATAGGTTGCCTCCTGCATGCCCCTGACTGGGGATTGAGCCTGCAACCTGGGCATGTGCCCTGACAGGGAATCGAACCCCAGTGACCTCCTGGTTCATAGGTTGACGCTCAACCACTGAGCCATGCTGGCCAGGCAATACATTTTTCATATGTATCCCATCTATGTAACAACTACCTAGAGCCAGATATAGAACATTCCCAGCAGATGCTGAGGGTCCCACGTGCCTCCTTCCAGTTAATATGCCTCTCCAGATAAAGACTCTTCTACACTCGTTCACTCAGCATGTCTTTGAGATTCATCTATATTATTTTATGTCTCAGATAATGTATTCTTTGTTATTTCTATATAACAAATAATTGTATATACATATCACAACTTGTTATTCAACTTTAAATAGGCATTTATATTGTTTTCAGCTTGGGGCGATTACAAATATACTACTTGAATGAACAGTTTATGTATCATTTGATGCACAAAATTATGCATTTCTCTTGGGTATACACTTCAAAGTGGAATTGCTTGGTCATGAATTATGTGCATATACAGTGTTAGTAGTTATTGCCAAACTGTTTCCCTAGGAGTTTGTACAAATTTGGACTCAATGGAGAGGATTTATCATTTGCTATACACCTTCCATTTATTAGGTCTTTTTTTCTCAGTTATATATGTGAATATTACTTTAATGGCCTTATATATCTTTCATTACTTTTATTTATTGATATTTTATATTTAATAATGGGATTTTGAATAACATTTAAAATTTTCTGTTTTATGTTTTGTGTGTGTAATATATAGAAATACAATTTATTTTATGTGTTGACCTTGAATTCAGTCACTTTACTAAATTCCCTTATTAATTCTAATAATGTTTTTTTCACAGATCCTTTTCAAATTTTCTATGCAAAAAATAAAGTCAACTTTAGTTCTTCCTTTAAATCTCCTTACTTTTTATTTATCTTTCCAGCCTTACTGCATAAATAAGGCCCCCAACACAATGTTGACTAGAAGTGGTGATTCAAGGCATCTTAGTCTTATTCTTGAATGTAGGAGGAAGTATTCAACATTTCACTAATGATTATACATTTCACTAATTGCTTATGTATTTCTTTACTAGATTTCCTAAATCAGATTAAGAGTATTATCTTCACCCTGGTTGCTGTAGTTCAGTTGGTTGGAGCATTATTCTATACACCAGCAGGTTTCGGGTTCAATTCCCAGTCAGGGTACATACTTAGGTTTTGGGTTTGATCCCCGGGTGCATATGTTCCTCTCTCACATCGATGTTTCTCTCTCTCTCTCTCTCTCGCTCTCTCTCTCTCTCTCTCCATCAATCCATATTCTCAGGTGGGAATTTAAAAATTTAATTAATTAATTGACTTAAAAACAAAAAGGGCATTCTCTTTTATTACTAATTTATTGAAACTTTTAACAATCACAAATGGAGATCAATCTTTTTGAATCTCTTAAAATTATCAGACAATGTTCACCTTCATTCTGTTAATGTGGTGAATTATATTGATTTATTTTGTAATGCTAAACCAACTTTGCATTTATGGGATAAACTCATTTTGTATTATACTTATTATGTATCGCTGGATTTTTCCTGCTAATATTTTGTTTCAGAATTTTTTTTTTCACCTATGTTCATAAGACATGTTTACCTGTTATTTTCTTTTAATATCTTTGTCAGAAGTTTGTGTTAATATACTGGCATTATAAAATGGGCTTGAAAAGAGTCCCTTCTCTTTCTGTTGTCTGGAGGAG
The DNA here is from genome assembly GCF_000147115.1 of Myotis lucifugus. Taxonomy (NCBI): domain Eukaryota; kingdom Metazoa; phylum Chordata; class Mammalia; order Chiroptera; family Vespertilionidae; genus Myotis; species Myotis lucifugus. Next base: position 2,149,133 of record NW_005871127.1, read on the forward strand.
TTTTTGGGATATGTTAATTAATTAACATATTAATTAAATGTTATTTAAAATTCACTGGTGAAACAAATTAGAGTTTGGATTTTTCTCTTGGGAATATTTTAAGTTATAGATTGAGTTTCTTTAAAAGTTATAGTATTGTTCAGATTTCTATTTATTCTTTGTTAGTTTTTTAAGTTGTGTTTTTCATTGTTTCCAGTTCAACTAAATTCAAATATTTTCTACTGGCCTTCTGATCATAAGACATACTATGTGTAATTTCAGTGCCTGTAAAATTTGTTTGGGCCTGATTTATGACTCAGAATATGTTTGCTTTCAGTAAATTTCCATATACACCTGGAAAGAATTAATATTTTCATGTTTTTCAGTGGAATGTCTGCTAAATATCATTAAGTAAAGTTGGAAAATAATGTTCAAATCTATAGTCTTTCTTTTTTTTTTTTTACCACTTTCAAACTATGTTAGAAACAATAATTTAAATTTTTCCCCTTCTCACGTATTTTGCATTTATTGTCTTATATTTTATTTTTATGCCTATTATAAACTTCATTTTTGAATAGCATTTTATTGAATATAACATAAAATTTTAGGTTAACAGTTATTTTCTTCCATCACTTTACATATGTAATTCCATTATCTTTTACTTCTACAGTTTCTATGGAAAAATTAGTTGTTTGTTTATTGTTCTACTTTTGAAGGTACTATGTCCTTCCCCGCCCACACACACCCCCTTTTATTTTCTGTGGCTACTGTTAAGGCTTTTTTTTTAGGTCTTTGGTTCTCCATTATAATGTGCCTATGTGTGGTTTTTTCTATCTAGGGTTTGCTGAGTTTCTTGAATCTCTGGGCCAGCCATTGAGAGAAACCATCTGGATCAAGATATTGTAGTCTCTCAAGACTTGCTTGATAATGTAAACCATGGGTAAGTAGAGAATTTCATAAAATATTGTATCCTTTATGAATTGAATTGTAAGTCATAGCTAACTGGGGTGGGAGATTGTATTTTAATCAAATATGGTAGAAATTGTCTCAGAAACCTTTTTTTTTGTTTTTGTGTTAATTCTTACCCAAGGATATTTTTTTTCTATTGATATTTAGAGAGAGTGGGTGGGAGGGGAAGAGGCAGAGAGAGAAACATCAATGTGAGAGAGACACATCAATTGGTCTGATCAATCCATATTCTCAGGTGGAAATTAAAAATTGTAATTAACCCCAACTGGGGCTGAGAATGAGCTTGCAACCAAGGTACGTGCCCTTGACTGGAATTGAATCCATGACTCTTCAGTCTGTGGGCTGATGTTCTAACCACTGAAGAAAATTGGCTAAGGCAGAAACCTCATTTTTAATATAGAACAATTACTAGAAATAATTTCAGTAGAATTTGAGAATTAAGGGAAAATACTACTTTATTATTTTTAAAAAACCCTAAAATTTCCCATGTCAATATTTTGGTAAATACTCTAAGTATTATAGAAACAATCTAGATTCCATATGTAATTACAGATACTTTATTTGTAGTTTCAATACCTTCCCCCTAATCTCAACCCCTTTTAGCGGCATCTGTCTTTTATAGTATTTTGTGTTCAGAATTATTTTGCCTATCTACATCTGCATATTCTATTATAAACACTCAAAGACATGTCTTATTTATATTTTTTAATGTTTTTATTGATTACAGAGAAAGGAAGGGAGAGGGAGAGAGAGATAGGAACATCAGTGATGAGAGAGAATTATGGATCAGCTGCCTCCTGCACGCCCCCTACAGGGGATCAAGCCCGCAACCCAGGCATGTGCCCTTGACTGGAATTGAACCTGGGACCCTCCAGTCCATAGGCTGATGCTCTAGTCACTGAGCTTATTTATATTTTAAACCCTGCACCTAGAAAATAGTGGACACAGTAAACTTATTTGACACAGTTGTAATGGATTGTCATTTTTTAAAATCAGGCCTAAGTTTATACATATTTCATAGAAGAGGCTGCATTTTCTATAAATTAAACTTTAATTCTATTATCACCACCAGTACCGCTAAGACAATCGAGTCTACAGCTTCTTTTCTTCCTTATCAGACTGCAGGTCAATTATTGCGCTCTTCCAGCATCAAGCATTGTGTGAAGGTCTTTGTCCCATTGACTCTCACGCCAATCCTATGAAGTAAGAAAAATCATTATGCCTGCTTCACAGATGAGGAGACCGAAGCTCAGAGAAGCTCAGATTCTTGTCTGAGGTACATGATTATGAACAGTAGAAGTAAGTGAGTAACAAGTTATACGGATATCTGGGACTGAGAAGATTGTGAGCAAAACATTCCAGTATATACCCATAGTCTTGAGCAGCAAACAAATGGCACACTTGTAAAAGTGGGTTGTTTTTGTAATATTATGTGTGAAGCGATCCTGATCGAGCAAATAGGTAAGTGTGCCCCCAATGTTGGGAGAAAGGGAGTTAAAGATATAAAATGGGAGAAGAGAATGATGAACCAGATGAGGATGGATAGCAATTGAGGGATTGGAATGGACTCTTGATTTCTAAATTGTCCACAGGTATATTTAGGTATATGCCTACATATTTAGGTATCTGTATATTTGGATGTGATTATATATTGGTGTATAATATATTGTGATTATATATTGTGATTATATATGTGATTATATATTGGTGTATATGTTGGTATATTTATGGCTTCCAGGTATTAATGAGCACACATAGCAGCCAGATCTCAGGTTCTAATCCCACACTCTAGTAAAACACATAGCAGCCAGATCTCAGGTTCTAATCCCACACTCTAGTAAAAGGGATCAGGGCTCCTTTAAGAGATGCCGAGCACAGAGCTGAGGCAGAGGAGACAAGCCTGGAACATCTTGTTATGCTGACAAGTAAGAAAGTCATAAAAACAGTGATGAGGCCTATCACACAGACATAGGAGTCAACTTCAAGGGGCTCCCTTCTGCCAAATCAAGAACAAAATGAGCATCCAAGAACTAAGGAGAGTAACGAATTGGGAAAATTAGGAATTCATTTCACCAATACATAGAATAAAAATAAATGTGGGGTTAGGGAAAATGGGGAGCTTGTATACAGGAAAATGCCATGTGCTGACCATGAAATAAGGGGAAAGTGCTGGAGGTGGAAAATCCCTTTTGTATCCATCACAGTAAAGATTGGACCTGGCAGGAATCATAGGAAATGCTCAACCTGAGATGGACATTTTGATGAAGAGCAGGGTATTTTTTGGATCTTAAAGAATCACCCTGCAGATCCCCATTAGTAGCAACGGGAAAACTACAGGAGACCAGGCAGCACCTCGAGTAGTTAATTTAAATTCACTTTAAAAATAGAAACAGATTGATTTAATGTACCCCAGAAAGTGATACTTAAGAGCACACATCACTTAGGTTATATTCCAGCTGGAAAGGTATAACCTGAATCTAATCACGAAGAAATATCCAACAAAGAGCATGGGTAACATTCTATTTAAAAAGGAAGGGGGTAGAGATTATTCGGCAGAAACTTTCAATGTCATGTGAGGTGAAGAAAGACTAAGCCACTATTCTGGTTAAGGGAACTGAACACATATGACACCTGATTTTAAGCTCGCCCTATACTGCGGGAAAACTGCTATAAAGGAGATTATTAAGTTAGGTTTACAAACATGGAACAGACCCTAGAGTGGCATTAGAGCAGAGCATCTAGCCCAGCCCAAAGTCAAAAGATGTGCTTGACTCATACCGTTTATAATGAGAATTCAGTAGAAAACAATACTCCCGTGAACATCCAGATGCTTGTCTGACTATCTCCTTGCTATGACGGAAGGAGAACAAATTGTACAGTCAATGGGGTCAAATGGTTACACTGGGTGACTCGAGAGAGTAGATGGGTGCTCTTTATGCTGTTCTTGAATTTTCCCTGTATGTTTCAAATTACTTCTGAATTACAACTTGTATTTATTTACTTTTAGTAAGAACACCTGGGATTTATAGTCCTAAGAACAGATCTAGATCATCTGACTATCCTAGATATGGCCATACGCTTTAAAAACAAAAAAAAGGTAGTGGTGAATGGATAATTTTAAAAAGAGAACATGAAATAACTTAAAACCAATATTATAAGTGATTGCGAGAAAATATTTTCTCTGCTCTTAATTTAAAATGTCATATCATGATGCTTTGTCTCCAGTAGTAGTTCACACGTACTCTTCTTTCTAGCCTGTGAAATTTCAAACTCAGTGGGATTGGCAAAGAAAAATCAATTGATTCAGATAAGTGGCTTAGCATGTTTTTCAATGATTCTTTCTTATCATCTTTGAGTGTGAATTCTTTTTGAGACATATTTAATAATTCTGAGTTTTGAAATCTAAATCTCTTTACATTAAACTAAAAGAGTAAAATGCATACTTTTTATACTGTGAAATATGACTATTTTTAAGGAATTGCTAGGGATAACGATAAAACTCAAATCAATTCTAACAATTCACAAATAGGAAAATTTAGTTTTATGAGGGAAAAATTTGTGACTAACAAAACTAGAAACTAGATATGTGCTATCATGATAAACAAACTCAATTTAATTTATATATTTTCTTCCTTTAATATGTTTTTATTGATATTTTTAGTTAGAGAGAGGGAGGGAGAGGGATAGAGAGAAAGAAACATCAATGAGAGAGAAACATAGATTGGCTGTCTTCTGTACATTCCCTACTGGGGATTGAGCCTGCAACCCGGGCATGTACCCTGACCTGTAATTGAACCAGTAACTTCTTGGTTTATGGTCAACCACTGAACCACATCAGTTTGGCTAATTTATATATTTTTTTTTCTTTTGCAATATTTGTGCTTGATGGATGTCAGAAATCTTGTTAGGTTTTTTTTTTCCCCCCTGAGAGCTCATATTTCTCTGTGGTTTCAGTTACATAGTATTTCCTCCCAGAGGGCTAAAGCCTAGGCCCTAGCATTGCCGGAAATCTGAGACATTAGAGTGGGAAATAGTTGAATTTCAGAGTGCAGTGTCTCTGAAGGTGTGATCTAAGATTATCTTTCTCCATGTGCTTCCTCTTCAAAGACTCTGGCCGCAGATAATGCCCGTTTTTCAAGAGTTTACTGAGAACCTGGGTTAGTGTGTTGGAGTAGAGCTGGTGGAGGGACATCAGAAATACCTTGACCTCTTATTTACTCACCACCCAGCAGGAATTAGTATCCCCTGACCCACCACCAAGCATGTCTACAGCAGCTGTTTTCAGCCTTTTCTATAGCAAGGGGCACGTGACGATCCTCTCAGGGAAAATGTGTGTAAAAGAAAAAAGTGCAACCAAAAATACCTCCTCCAGGGGAAGTTTCCCGGTACTAGCTTCCCCTCTTCCGCTCTAGCACGGGACCCACATACCTTCTGTCTCCCTGGAAGGTTCTTACAGGTTTTCTCGAGCTTTTTCAATTTGTAAACATCCATCACATTTTGAAGACATCACTGGAATGGGGTTGGGGGATTAAAGAGGAATCCAGCTCCTTTTAGTCACCATGTATCCCCAGTAGCATTTCCGTGTTTACACTTTCCATTCTTGTTCTAGTGAACAGGATGGCTCTGATCAAATATAAGGAAACAATAGACCCATGTAACTTCTTAAGCAGTCGTGGTCCCTGAGGGGCTGGGAGCAACATTCAGTGAGATAAAACACTGTTATCATCAAGGGGCTATACAAATAGGGTAGGGAGTGTTTATTTCAATCTTTCATATTCATAGAGTGGCAGTGATGTCTATTAGTTTTCTTATGTAGAAACACTAGCTATCTTTTAGATTCACTTCATAGCATTTTTAAAATTTAATTCTCCCAACAGTTCTATGAGGAATTGATTATTATTGGGACTGTTTTACATGTCACCAGATTGAGGCTTAGAGTTTTAAGTTTGTTAACACTTAATTGGAGGAATCAAAACCCAGGGCTCTTTGATGCTGTATTACTGGTGTAGCATATCTCATCACAGGTATGGCTGTCTTAATTATCCAGGTATCACTGGAGTGAACCTCAGTGGTCATTTAAATCCCTCAATTTCCAAAGGAAGAGACTGAGACCCAGGGAAGTTGAGTGGACTGAGCATGTTAACAAGCCAGTTTATGCCTTTGTAGACATAAAATGGTAATTTCTGGTCTCTCAGTAAAATGCTGCTATGCTCTATTCTGTACCTGGATTTTGACACTCCTCCTAGAAGCTATTATAGAGTATGCTTCAAGAAGTGTAATTCTTTTTATTAGTAAAAGAATTTATTAATAACCATAGGTTTTATTACAGTACATGGCATTGGGCTAAGTATTGTCTTTTGGAAATAAAGTATGCAATTATAACTTTATTTAAATTTATCTAAAATTCAATATGATGAATTAATCTTGTCTAATTTATTGAAAATGGAAAATCATAGTTTAGTATTTTAAAGAAAAAAGAAATAATAAAACAGATTTTCTTCATTCCTTAAGGCACTTTACAGTACTAAATTAATTAAACAGGAAATGAATTTGAAATGACATGAATTCAAATTATTTTAGAAATTCTATCATGAAGTTCAAGATATTTTAATAGTCATTTCCATTTAAATTAAATATAGATTTATTCTTTTCTATTATTACTATAGTACAAGACTACTACACTCCTTGTGGGAACATAAAGGCACATCCTACTGACCAAATTCTATGAAACAAAAGTCTCAAATATTATCAGGAGTTCCAAGTATTTTTTAAAGAACAATTCTACTCATTGAATATCTTGTTAATAGACTTTATTATTTATATAAAAATGGGAAAGAAATAGTGGCCTGCAAAGGAAGTTTTTGTTCTTAATAATTTAATGATTTTCTTTTACACTATATATAATGATTTTGAAATTGAAGACAGAGAACTGAGCTTAAGTTTGAGCTCTGTTATTGACTATCTTCTTGTCTTGTCTGTCTCTTTATATCCTCTTTCTATCTTTCTCCACCGTGACTGCACTAAAGGGCTCTCTTACTCTTTGGCTGCCAGTTGAGTGCAACGAATGCAAAGTGGTCAGAGTTTTAATTTCCCCTGCTCCCTTCCTACTGATCACAGTGGGTAAGGGTCTTGTCTTTACTGAGTATCAGATGGCCCCTCCACACTCTTTACTCTTTTGATCCTGGTAATACTCTGTCTGTGTGGTCCTTTAAGCCTGGAGGTAGTAAGCACTTCTGACTTAGACCTGCTCCTTGTTGATTTCTCTACACCCTGAGTTCACCTTTATAAATAACACCTTTATCCAACTCTCTTTGGTTACCTAGTTCGAGTGTGTCATCTGTTTTCTCCAGAACTAAGACCGCTACACTGAATTACCTTGAAAAATCCTATTTTATCTTTGAATTTCAAAATTTTCTTTTACAGTGCACATACTAATGCCCACCACTGAGCATTGTTGAGATGGCTCATCTCTGTTCTCAAGATAGAATTTAAACTTGACAACATCAATTCAAGGTCTGTGCTACTTCTTCAGTTTTATCTATTGCCAACTTCCCTCTCAATATCTCTGTTCTAGCCATATTGAAATATATTCAGCATTCCCATCTGCTCAGTGCTCTACACTTGATGCATTATAAACAATTTACATCATCTGGAACCTTCTCTTACTCTCACCCTCTTTTCTATTCCCTTTAATAAAGTCTTCTGAGCATCACTTAAACTAGAAAATCTATCCTTACTAGTCTCATTCCCAAACTAAACTGAACTGAATTTTTAAAAAATTTCCCGTTGTCTTTTATTACACATTTTATGGTACTTAAAATCTTGCCTACTTAAAAAATATAGATTTTTTTTATTTTAGAGAGGAAGGAAGAGGGGGAGAGAGATAGAAACATCAGTGACAAGAAAGAATCATTGATATCATTGATTAGCTGCCTCCTGTATGCCCCACACTGGGGATCGAGCCAGCAACCCGGGCATGTGCCCTGGAATCAAACCATAATCTCCTAGTTCATAGGTCAATGCTCAACCACTGAGTCACACTGGCCGGGCCTACATAATCTCCTAGTTCATAGGTCAATGCTCAACCACTGAGTCACACTGGCCGGGCCTACTTGCTTGAATAGAATAAAACTTCCCAGAGACAGTAAATAAAAAAATTATTGTATGATTATATATATATTACATATGTATATATATGTATGTATATGTATATATTTATATACATATATATATATACATATGTATATATATGTATGTATATGTATATATTTTTATATCTGAAAACATAGATTTTATTTGAAAGTTTTTAGAATATTAATCTATTAATTTGTTACTATAAGACAAATAAATATGTAATCAAAACAACAAAAACAAGCAAACATGCCTTATTAACTATTCTTTGTGACTTAAATTTTATATATTATTCCAAAAATATATCTTTGAGGGCCTAGATATAAGGGAACATTCCCATTCATAGTGTTCTTGGGACTTGGGCCAATTAGCTCCTAGCCAATCACCCGAGGCTACTTTAGGTTATATCAGGCCCAGTCTGGGAATCCCTCAACAAGAGAGGTGTACTGTGGCATCAGGAAATAAAACTTGGTCAGACTATGTCTCTTTAGATAGTGTTTTTCTGAGACCCAAGCTCATCATCTATTAACTCTTCTGAATTTTTATAAGATTTGAAACCAAGTTTTCTGGACAATCATCTCATTTCTTCAATTCCTATTCGCTGTGGGATTTGATATGTGGAGCATACTGTGTGAAATAATTTTCAAGAGGCCTGGAGATGTAGTCTGGCAATAGTTTCATAGCTGTTTGTTGTGTTCCTGTTTATGCTTGCATGAAAAAGATTGAATAAGCAGTGATTTATCGTGCAATCTTGATTCACATTCTGGGTGATGGAGAACCAGTCTGCTGTGCATATGGAATTCATTCAACCAATATTTTCATTTTTTCTATCAATATAAAAAAATCTAGGAAGTTCCATTTGCCCTGTTTTGAAATACGTAATTATTTTATAGAGTCTGTTGTGTCTATTTTGTAGATTGTGTTTTAAAGTTCCTCATCATTTTAGTGGTGCAATGAAAACAGTTTTTAAAGCATGGCCATTGCCTTTCACATCATTTTATATCTTGATTTGAACTCATTTTCATTTTTTCCTAGTGACAGCAGGAAATCGCATTAAGTGCACAATCATGCTTGTATTGTGATAGGAAGTCATTGAAGAATCTTTTACTAGGTGCGTCCAAATAAAGATAAGGTTTCTTGGAGCTGACAAGCATCAAATAACCAAGCATGGCTGTCAGCGGAATTATACATCTTTATCTTCTTGTTATTGTACTGTTGAATCTCATATTTGCCCTGATGGGTTTTTCAGTTAGATGTGACCTTTTCACCATTGATGATGGAAAAAGGCACACAGCAAAATTACTAAACAGGGCTAGGATTTCAGAACCATGCGTTAACATTTTAACTTATTTTATTTATTTAAAAGAGCTTTCTTGTAACCTAGCTAGTGAGAATAGATAGTCTTGCTATTCTTTAAAAACAAACGGACATACTATATTCAAACTTTCCTTTTAAACTAACCATTTTTAGACAATCAAAGCCCAAAGTGAGGAAATCCTCTCCCAGCTGTTCCCCATTCCTCCCCCCACAATACTGTTGCCACCAGAGAAAATAGCACAGGTTCATCATTTAAATGCAAGACTAGGCTGTTTATAAAACTCCGCTGCAGTCTGAGCTGGAACCTCTGCCCCCCAGTTCCTTAACAGATTATAACTTCAGGCTGTTTTTCCAATTGCACCTAGGATGCCTCTAAATTGGAGGATAGGGGGTGTAAGATTATGGCACTATTTCCACAAGTAAAGGAGAAACCCCTCCCCCACTTTATTTAGACTTCTAAATGGCTACCTGAAAAAGAACTGACACCATGCATTTAAAATAAGTCACAATGTTTGTCAGAAAGATTTAGGATCTGTAAAGGGAGTCTGTTTGTCCTGGGGAGTTAATCATTGATCTCTAAAGATATAGAACTTATCCCAAGGGTTATCATGCATGAACAATTTATTAGTTGAATTTTTAAACTTTTAGAAAATAGACTATAAAGATTTGCTGTTTATGGGGGTACAATTTTCTCATCAGGGGGTAAAATGTTCTATTGGGGCATTTAAGGAAATATTAGATTTTAAAATTGCATATGTTTTGATTAAATGAAAGTAATTCAGCATTACTTTGTGGATTGGCATTGCTTCTTTCATTGGCCAGTATATCCTGTGGTCATATGACACAGTTAAGTTCACCCAACTCAAAAAATATAAAATATATCAAGAAAGAGGTCTACCTACTAGCCATATTCCAGCAACTTTCTTTGAGTAGTTTGTGGCTGAAATTGAAAAATGAATGTCTTAAGAACAACCAATGATCACTTTTTTTCTATTTGGGTTTGCATAACTTTTCTAGCTTATGAGGGTTATCAAACCCTGAATCAAAATAAACTCTTCTTAGACTCAGATCCTAAATGTGAAAATTGAAGAAGAGTATTTAACAAGTTAGCTGAAGAAAATGTATAGTGTGCTAAATGGTATTTGGAAAATAAAACAAAAATGTAAGGACTAAAACTACCTTTATTTGAATTATCTTAAGTAAGTTTATCATGTGTGTATTCAAATAAATTTTAAATGTCTAAATTAATTAGAATTATAAACACACACATTTTTGTTGTCTCTCCTAATGAAACAAATATATCCCTAAAGAGACTGATTTAGAATACCATATAGAATTGTCAGCCTTTTTATTTTCATACTAGAGGCGCGGTGCACAAAAATTTGTGCACTCGGGGGGGGGGGGTCCCTCAGCCCGGCCTGTCCCCTCTCGCAGTCTGGGACCCCTCGGGAGATAATGACCTCCTGGCTTAGGCCTGCTCCTGGGTGGCAGAGGGCAGGCCCAATCCCTAGGTGCAGCCCCTGGTCAGCCTCAGAGCAGGGCTGATTGGGGAGTTGAGGCGCCGCCCCCTGTCATGCACAGAGCAGGGCGGATCGGGAGGTTGTGATGCCACCCTCAGTCATGCTCAGGGTAGGGCTGATTGGGGGGTTGGGGCACCGCCCCCTATCACACTCAAGGCAGGGTAGATGGGGAGGTTTCGGCGCCACCCCCTGTGATGCACAGAGCAGGGCCAATCGGGGTTGGGGCGCTGCCCCCTGTCATGCACAGAGCAGGGCCCATCAGGGGTGTTGGGGCTCCGTACCTTGCCACACACAGAGCAGGGCCAATCAGGGGGTTGGGGAGCTCCCCCCTGTCATGCACAGAGCAGGGCTGATCAGGGGGTTGAGGACCTCCCCCCTGTCACGCACAGAGCAGGGCCATCAGGGGGTTCGGGAGCTCCCCCCTGTCACGCACAGAGCAGGGCCGATCAGGGGGTTGAGGAGCTCCCCCCTGTCACTCACAGAGTAGGGCCGATAGGGGAGTTAGGGCACCGCCCCCTGTCACACACACAGCAGGGCGGATCAGGGGGTTGGGGCGCCACCCTCTATCACCCACTGAGCAGGGCCGATCAGGGGATTGGGGCGCCGCCACTGTCACACTCAGGGCAGGGCCGATGGGGAGGTTATGGCTCTACCCCATCACACACAGAGCAGGGCCCGAGTGGGGGGGTTTTGGGGTGCCGCCCTCTATCACCCATAGAGCAGGGCCGATCAGGGGGTTGGGGCACCGCCACTCTCACACTCAGGGCAGGGCCGATGGGGAGGTTATGGCTCTACCCTGTCACACACAGAGCAGGGCCTGTGTGTGGGGGGGGGGGTTGGGGTGCTGCACCCTGTCACACACAGAGCCACAGGGCGATCAGGGGGTTTGGGCACTGTCCCCTGTCACGCTGATCCGGTGCCAGGAGGCCTCCAGGCTCCGCTGATCCCAGTGCTGGGAGGCATATTACCCTTTTACTATATAGGATAAAGGCCTGGGGGCCAGCTGGTTTGCCCTGAAGGGTGTCCTGGATCAGGGTGGGGGTCCCCACTGGGGTGCCTGGCCAGCCTGGATGAGGGGATGATAGCTGTTTGCAGCTGGTCACACACCCTTCAGGGTGGGGGTCCCCACTGGGGTGCCTGGCCAGTCTGGGTGAGGAGCTGAGGGCTGCTTTCAGGCTGGCAATTGACTGGAGCTCCCAACCGCTCCTTTTTTTCTTTTTTTTATTTTTTATTTTGGGCCGGCTTTAGCTCTGGCTCTAGCTCTGAGGCTTCCGCTGCTGAAAGCAGGTATCTGGTTTGTTTGCGTTCTATAATCGAAACAATGTATAACTCCAGCTCTGAGATCCTGGCCGGCTGAAAGCTGGTTTTTGGGGTTTTGTTTAGCTTCTATATTTGTTACAATGTTTCTTAGAGTTGCAGCTCAGAGGCTGGCAAGTCAGGCGGGGAACGTTGGAGTCCGCAGTCACTGGAGCAAGCAAGCCTCATGTTCGCTTCCAGCTGCCTGGCTGCTGGCCGCCATCTTGGCTGACAGTTAATTTGCATAAGGATATGCTGATTAGCCAATGGGAAGGGTAGCAGTCGTACACTAATTACCATGTTTCTCTTTTATTAGTGTAGATATTTATACAAACTCAAATAATGAGAAAGACTTTTCTTGAAAATAGAGGAAATATATTATTTTAATTGTAGGAGAAGGAATGGTACTAGAATTTCTAATAGTCTCTCAACATTTCTTACCAAGAATTATTTGGAGAATATTTATTTTCATGAACAAATCCTCTCACATTTGATAATGAAATTACCATATTTCTGAAGCAATATTCTTGCTCCTATATAAGCCTTTAAAAGTATAATGATCAACAGTGTTTATAATGAGTATCATTAAATGTATATAGCACCTAGTATGCACTAAGTCAACAGACTATGTAAGAGTTAAAAGTATCATGAAGTATGTAATCTTGTTGGCTGGTTTAATCTTTATTAGATGAGAGAGGAGAGAGGAGAGAGGAGAGAGGAGAGAGAGAGAGAGAGAGAGAGAGAGAGAGAGAGAGAGAGATAGAGAGAGAGAGAGAGAGAGAAAGAGAAAGAAAGAAAGGAAGGAAGAAAGAGAAAGAAAGAAAGAAAGAAAGAAAGAAAGAAAGAAAGAAAGAAAGAAAGAAAGAAAGAAAGAAAGAAAGAAAGAAAGAAAGAAAGAGAGAGAAAGGGAAAGGAAAAGAAGAGGAGAAGAGGGGAGGCGGGATAGGAAGATGTGACCAAGGAGTGCTCTAGAGCCTATAGAAAATGAGAGGGGAGTAGGAGTGTGAAGTCCCTTCAAAAGGAGAACTAAGTTCACACTGCTATTGTATGAGATGATCTGAGGAAGCAATCAACTTTCATGTGTCTTTCTGCTTGTACTGTATGGTTCACAGAGTGGTCTGCTATTAACGGGAATTTATGGTGTCTTCAATATGTGCATGTATTAAACCATGTTGTTCTAGCACTAAAAATCTCTGTGAAATTCAGCTTTTGAGTGGTTTGAGCTAATAAATGATTATGGGGAGGAGACAGATCATCCAAAAATCCTAGGTTGAATTTGAACCTATAAGAATTTATACATACGTATACATCTATATATACATACACACACATATGGAATCTTTATATACACATACATGTGTACATATATGCATATATATGCTAAAAAATTTTAGAAGCCCCTGTAAAAGGTCCCCATTTGTAATAACAAGAAAAGGTACATTAAATACCTGAAGTCCTTATCACAATGTAGCCAGTTGTGTGTCCCTATAACCATCTTAATTTAAGAAAATCCTCTTTTATTGTCATGTCTACTTGGGATAACTATGTGGCACTAGCAACAATCAGGGATCTAGAATCAATGTGAGAAAATGACTTTTTATTACAGTCACCGTTTCCTTCATCAAAGATATTACAAATTTTCAAAGCTCCCTGACTCCCAGGAGCACTCTGCCTCCGGCCTGACGGAGCAGTGACAGGAGAGAGATGAAGCTATTCCATGCTTCCTGTTTTGACTGTTGTGCCTGAAGAAATGGGGCTCCGTGTCAGGTCACCCAGACTGGGAAGGAAACAGCCTCAGAGCACACATCCCCACTCAGGTGCACCCTATAATCTAGGAGAGAAGACCAGGCCAACCACTATTGGGTAGGGACCAAAAAAGTTATATTAAAAATGCAATCTTTTGTTCTAGATTTTACTAAACTGTTTCTGAATCAAAGCAGGCATGAACCCAGTTATGCTTGCCTTGAAAATGGGCAGCTGTTCAACGTGGAGCGGGCTGAGGTGAGACGCCTCGCACGTGGTTTGGAGACCGCGGGGCCCTGCATTTCCAGGCCTCATTAATCTTCGCTCATGTTCTCTCATTCCAGCAGGCTCTGCAGGTCTGTTTCATTGCTCAGCACCACCAAAGAGGTTGCCAGTTCCTTTTCTCAGAACGATTTTATTCATTCTAAATATCTAACCCCGATGCCCTTCACTTGAAGGAGAACATTATCTGAAATACACGCAAGTAGGAAATAAAACACAGTAAAACTCTTCATTTATTCTGTTGGCTATTGCAAAAAGAAAATGGCCTTCCGAGAAATATAAGAAAGTGGTCATTCATGGAACTGCGTGAGTGTTCGCAGCTGACCTCTTTACTCAGGCTCTAGGCTTTGCCCCGACTGACCTCGAGAATTGGTTTCAGCCGAAACCGGTTTGGCTCAGTGGATAGAGCGTCAGCCTGCGGACTGAAGGGTCCCGGGTTCGATTCCGGTCAAGGGCTTGTACCTGGGTTGCGGGCACATTCCCGGTGGGAGATGTGCAGGAGGCGGCTGATCGATGTTTCTCTCTCAGTGATGTTTCTGACTCTCTATCTCTCTCCCTTCCTCTCTGTAAAAAATCAATAAAATATATTTTTAAAAAAAGAATTGGTTTCAAAGAAAAACATCTAGCATTTGTCATGAATTATAAATATAATCAATCAGACCTCATTTTCTCTTTGATAGAAAAAATAATAAATGCATTTAAAATCTTGCAACAATATGAATTTTCATATTTGAATACTTAGCAAGTAGAGATATATTTTGGTTCATATTTCTAAGTAGTTTCCAAGTTTAAAGCTTCCTTCTTCAGTAAGGAATTCATTTAACTACCCTTAAAGCAGGATACTTAGAAAGTACCAAGTTATGCATTATTCAGGTGAAGTGAGAGAACACTGAAAAAACTATAATTAGAACCTCTGTCCTACATAAACTTTCTGTCTCCTGAGCCTTATATGAATGCTCTGTCTCAAATACTAGAGCTTGTCTCATTTTAGTAGTAACTTCCTTGGTTCCTAGGGTTCCACCAATGCAAACTATTTCTATTAATAGTGTTTTAATATTTCTCACACACACACACACACACACACACACACACACACACACACACGGAGACACGATGTGGCATTTTGCCTTTGTTGTGTTTAACAGACTTCTCTAATATTGATGGAGGTTGTTCTAATTATGCTGTGCTACCTCAGCAGAATACCAAGTTCAGAGAAATATCGCCCAAGTACCAGAAGGTGGCAGCTTCAGACCACTATGCATTAACAAATCAGCTTTGCCTTGTAGAGGGATTCTTAATACATGTTCTTCTTAAGACATTCATGCAAGGAGCCATCCAAAAGATGGCTTTAAATGATTTATTTTCTAATACAATCTTGATGAAAAATGACCTTTCAGAACAGAAGTAATAAGTTTGGTCCCATTTGATTTAAATAGAAATACAAGGACCACTATTCAAAAGGCTGGAGATTTTAGAAACTAACAGATTTATGAGATCCAACTTTTATGAACAGTAAAAAAATACATCTAAATGTAAAAATTTCATAGCTGTGCCCTTAGAATCTATAAAGATGCTACAGCTGCTAGTTTAGAGCTTTGAACTTGGATCTGAACTTAGATCTGAGCATGGAAAGTATAAATTTAGGACATAATTTGGTCATGTCAGGTGACTGAAATTATTTAAAAATAATGGTTCCTATTCACTGGGAATTTTAACTTATTTCCAAGTACCTTTGGTAATGAAAGAGAGAGGAAGAGAGAATGAGAGTAATTAATGTAGGAATCAAAGCTTTAGAATTATTCAGAATAATAGGCTAAGAAACACCTTTTAAAAGTAATAACTGTGGCTAACTAGGTTTTATATGTAGAATTTACATTTTTTGTCCTCTTTAGATCTTTTAAGAATATTTTAAAACAAAATTTTTAATAATGTCAGGAAATAAAAAAATGAAGACAAGTAAACATGTATGCCTACTTTCATAATTAAATTACTGTACCATTGTACCATTGGAGGGACTTTTGCAGTTTTTAAAAAGTTAGGCTTTATGGTTTGTTTTTATAGGCAAGTATGTCTGTGCATCTAGAATAATAAAAGGGTAATATGCTAATTGGACCAGATGTCTTCCGGACATCATTTTGGATGTCATTCCTGACAGCCTAGTCTGGAATCAGATACAGGTTTGAAATGTCAAAGAACAAAAATCTAGGGAAACTATCACACTGAGACCTATGTCATAGGACTTTTCCTTTGGTGTGTGTGTGTAGTGGGGGAGACTTTTTTGTAGTCTTCAAGTGTGTTCCAACATGTCCAAAGTGAACCCAATTTTTCTTGAAGATTTCTTGAATGATTAAAGATAGTGACTAAGGATTTACTAAAGTCTGAGGCCAGAGAGAGAAATGTGATGATGGTGTTTACGTAGTAAAGAAAGCGTATTAATTATAAACAGAGAGTGTTGGATCTGAAATTATCCATCAGTTCTGTGTATTATCATAACCAAACATAATGCCTCTTACCCTGGTTTGAATCAAAATGATTTTTTCCTTTAAAAGGTTTGTTGACATATACTCTAATGACATAGCAAATTGCCATAATGTTTATTTCCCCCAAACTGTTACAAATAATACTTCCATTGTCCAAGGGCATGGCCTTATATTAGAGTCTATAATTCTAATAATTTATATTACTAGAAATTTCTATGAGAGAACAAACCTTAACCCCCCTGAATCTTGCATATCCTAATGTAAAACTCAGATAGCTTTCCAAGGAACACATTATTATTTTCAATAAATACCCATAATAGTAATTCAAAATGACACAGTGTTGGAGGCACTCACAGTTCAAATTTTACCACATCACTTTGACAGGCATTTAACTCAGCTCTTTGTAGGGATTAAGATCATCTCCTGTCTTACTCTTGAAAATAATGGTGTAATCTCTTGACAATTTTCCTGATAGGTTAGCAACTGCTTTTCAATCACAGAGTAATTTACCTCTTCTTTTTTTTCTATTTGGCGAAAGCTTTCTATAAACATATGCTCAAATTTAGCCCTGGGTTGAATGCAAGTATATTACAATAGCCCTACAGTAAAAGTATGTTCCTTTATGTGCCCAGTGGCATAGAGAAGAGAAATGAATGCAATGCTGTTAATGCCTGTTATTTTCCTAGGCTGGGAAAATGCTTCCTAGCATGCTGAAAATAAACTGCAGGCATCTTCCTTTTGTCAGAGTGACTACCTACCCTATGGATGATAAATCTAAATTAAGTTGATTGTGTCTTCTAAAATTAAGATAGAAATGACAAATGGCTTGTCTTTTACACCTTCTTAATCAGCTTCTTCCTTTCCTTAGGCAGGCAGTACTTAAGAAATTTCCAGTTGTATTAAATAAGAATAGGTGTTATTATTATCATGGTCCTCATTTATTTAGTACTGAACAGGTCTTGGACACTATGATTAACCACTATTTTATTCAACAATATTTATTGAGTATTTTTTGTTCACTAGATTTGGAGATAGACTTGAGATAGACACTGAACATGTAATAGTGAATAAGTCAGACATGCTCTTCTGACACTGACAAGAATATAAGCTGGTGATGAATCTAGAAACAGAAACAGGTGCATCTGAAGTGCTAGGGAGAAAAAGATGTGCTGGTTACAATGGACACTACACCCCAGAAAACACCAAAATGGGTCTCTGGAGGGGATATTTGGGAACAATTGAGAGGACATCTATAATAATAAAAGCCTAATATGCTAATTAGACTGAACGGCCAAACTACCTTCCGGATGACATTCCGAACAACCTTCTGGATGAAGCCGAGGCTGCAAGGGCCAAGCCCCTTGCACGAATTTCGTGCATTGGGCCTCTAGTAGAAAATATTAAGTAAACATTTACAAACAACTTACTACATGTAAGGCACCATGAAAAGATATTGCTATGACAAATTTCTGCTATTTTGCTGCCTATGGCTTCTTCTAAGATTTTTAAGGTTTCCTGTCTTAAATTTAAGTCCTTTATCAATTTTGAGTTTATTTTTGTATAAGGTGTAAGTTGGTGGTCTAGTTTCATTTTTTTGTATGTATTTGTCCAATTTTCCCAACACCATTTATTGAAGAATCTGTCTTGACTCCATTGTATGTTCTTCCCTCCTTTGTCTAATATTAATTGAGCATAATGGCTTGGGTCTATTTCTGGGTTCCCTGTTCTGTTCCATTGGTCTATATGTCTGTTCTTGTGCCAGTACCAGGAATTTTTGAGAACAGTGGCTTTGCAATATAACTCGATATCTGGTATTTTGATCGCTCCAACTTTGTTCTTATTTATCAGGATTGCTGTGGAAACTCGGGGTCTTTTGTTGTTCCATATGAACTTTTGGAGAGTTTGTTCTAGGTCTGAAATATGCCATTAGTATTTTAATAGGGATTACATTAAATTTATAGATTGCTTTGGGTAGTATGGACATTTTAATGATGTTGATTCTACCAATCCATGAACACGGTATATTCTTCCATTTGTTTAAGTCTTCCTCTATCTCTTTTTTCAACATCCTGTAGTTTTCTGAGTACAGGTCTTTTACCTCCTCAGTTAAATTTATTCCTAGGTATCTTAATTTTTTATTGCTATGCTAAATGGGATTTTTTTTAGTTTCTCTTTTTGTGAATTCATTGTTGGTGTATAAAAAAGCCATAGACTTCTGGATGTTAATTTTGTATCCTGCTACATTGCCAAATTCATTTATTAAATCTAGCAGTTTTTTGATGGAGTCTTTAGGGTTTTCTATGTACAGTATCATCACCTGCGCATAATGATAGTTTTACTTCTTTTCCAATTTGGATGCCTTTTTTTTCTTGTTCTTGTCTGATAGCTATGGCTAGCACTTCCAGTACTATGTGGAACAGGAGTGGTGAGAGTGGGCATCCCTGTCTTCCTGTTTTTAGGGGAAATGGTTTCAGTTTTTTTTCCATTGAGTATGATGTTGGCTGTGGGTTTGTCATATACATCCTTTATTATGTAGATGTATGTTCACTCTATTCCCACATTCCTGAGAGTTTTTATTATAAATGGGTGCTGGATTTTATCAAACGCTATTTTCTGTATCAATTGATATGATCATGTGCTTTTTTTATTCTTCATTTTGTTTATGTGGAGTATCTCATTTATTGATTTGTGGATATTGTACCAGTCTTGCATCCTGAGAAGACACAAAAAGGCTCCTATTGTGAGATTCCATTTATAGGAAACAGCCAGAATAGATTTAAAAAAAAGAGAGAGAGATACAGATAGCATATCAGGGGTTTCCAGGGCCAGAAGGAGAGGGGAGTGAGTACTTTTGGGGCAGAGTTTCCTTCTGGGGTGATGGGATATTCTGTAACTAGATAAGGGTGGTCATTACACAGCATCGTGGATGTACTCTATGCTCAGAAATGACACAATTTAAAATACAAGTGATAGCTTTTATTATTTAAAATTAATTACACTATGGGAAATGAAGGCTAAGAATAAGAAAAAATTGATAAATTAAAAAAAACCCTGAATAATAGAAATAAAATTTTTTTAAAAAATTAAAAATTGAATCATGCCTGGGAGAAAACAAAAATGCAACAGTTAAAGGAAATAAAAGTAGCAGGTCAATGTGTGAAGGTAAAACAAATTCTTTCGATGGGGGAGGGTGATCACATTCAACAAATGGGCCTTGAGTTGGCCCTGATGCCCTTCTAGAGGCAGCTCCTCCTCTGAGGCAGGAACCAGGACAGAGTGGAGGCAGGGCTCTGCAGCCAGGGTTGGAGGGTCCTCAGGTCGGTGAGGAGAGCTGCACAGGCCGGCCCTGGCTCTTCAGCAGGAGCTGCTGGAGGTGTCGGGACCATTGGAGGTGGACAGGCCTCTACATCTGCCTCTGCATTGGGCTCCTCTGGATGGGCAAGTTGTTGAAACAGGATCCTGCTCTGCCCCCTGGGCTGGTGCTGTAGTTATTAGAGGAGCAAAGATGACCCACATGCCTGCATTTCCATGTGCCTCCCAAACACAGAACATGCCGCAGCCCAGGACCCACCACAGGAAATCCTCCCGGGCAGGCTGTCCAGCAGGTGGGTGGTCTGAGGCTGGTCTTTGCTTCTGGAGCCTCTTGGGTGCTACTTGTGTATCTGGGCCTGAGTTCTCCCCATACACTTGCGTGCACCTCTACCCCCCCCCATCCCAACCCCACCTCCCCCACCTTCTGACCCTTGGGTTCTGCCTCCTTGGGCTCCAGCTCATCAGACCAGGTTTGTTTAACATGGGCACCGTGCTCCAGGTTGGAGTCAACATGTGTGAGCTGCCAGCAGAGAATGAGTGGCTTTGATGTTGGAGATTATTGGGCCTGGGTAGGTTCAGTGAAGGAATCCTTCCTCACCCATCCATGGGCCCTATTTCCCGAGACGCCCAGGTGGCCACACTCACTTCAGGCCTGCTCGGGCACTCAGTGGTGTGGCTCACCCGCCCCTCACTGGTGGACATGGGGCTGGGGTCTTTGTTGACCATTTGCTGCTCCTCCATGTCCTGGGATGATCTCTGCAATGACAGTGACGGGCAGCTGGTTGGGAGGCCTCAAGCCCTGCCCTGCTGTAGTCGCTGCTACTTCTGCCCACTGGTCACTATATGGACTCCCTACCCCGAGTGTGTCCTCAGACAAGAGCAGTGACTTCACTTCCTGACAGGAGCAGTGATCTCACTTCCTGATGTTGGAGCCCAACAGAACCTGGAAGCCTGGTAACCAGGCAGTCACATTCTATAACTGCCCCTTCCCGACTCACTGGGATTGAGACATTGGAGAGGACAGCATGTTTTCATGTTGTCTCCCAGTGTGCCGAGGCCGAGGCCTCAAGAGAGGCAATGATGAGAATGTTTTTCCACGTGCCCGCCGCAGGGAAGCGGACTCAACCCAGACGACGCCTGTGGGACCCAAAGGTAACTCAAGGCGGGACCCAAAGGTAACAAGG
>NW_005871127.1:2170588-2176881 GCF_000147115.1 Myotis lucifugus
TCATGTGAGGCTTGTCTGCCTGGAGCAGGAACGGGGCTGGGCCTGATCCACAGCAGAAGGTGCAGTGGGCAGAAGCAGCAGTCAGTGGGGCCAGGTTTGAGGATTCCCCACTGGCTGATGGTCACTGTCATTGCAGAGCTCAACCTATGTCAAGATGAAGCAGCAGGTGGTCAAGGAAGAAACCTGCGCCATGGGCAGCAGTGAGGGCCAGAATAGGCCTGAAGTGTGTTTGGCCACTTGGGGGTCTGGGGAGCCAGGGCCTGTGGATGGACAACAAGGGACTCCTCCACCGAAGCCGCCCAGGTTCCCTAGGCCTCCAACCCCAAAGCAGCCCACGTTCAATCGGCAGCTCAAAGTTTTCAACAGTGACCTGGAGTATGGGGCCCATGACAAACAGACTGGCCTGGAGCACCTAGAACCCAAAGCGGCAGAGCCCAAGGGTGAGACGGTGGGGGAAGTGAGGGTGGGATTGGGGGTGGAGGTGCATGGGAGCTTATGGGGAGGGATTGTTGTCAGACACAAAGGGAGCACCCCCAGAGCTGGCCAGGAGCAAGAACCAGCCTCCGACCACCCATCTGCTGGACCGCGGGCAGGAGGATGTGCTGTGGTGGGTCCTGGGCTGTGCCTAGTGTTCTGTCTTTGGGCGACAGATGGAAATACAGGCACGTGGGTGATCTTTTCTCCTCCTTTAACTTCAGCACCAGCCCAGGAGGCAGAGGCAGCTCCTCCTATAAAACCTGAAGTTCATCCTGTGGAGCTTGAAGCAGAGCTGGAGGCCTCTCCACCTCCAGCAGCCTCTCCAGCTGTGGAGCCAGGGACGGCCCCAGATGACACTGAGGTCCCACCACCTCTTAATGAAGAACCCTCCTTGGAGCCCATGCTGGCTCTTGCCTCAGGGGAGGAGCTGCCTGTGGAGGGCCCAGCTCAAGGGCTTCTTGTTCAATGCGCTCGCCCTGTCCCAAGGGACAATCTCATTTTACCTCTGAGCCTTGATCTTTTCCTTTTCTTTTCCTTCTTTAATTTCTTTTTATGTTCTCCATGGTGTGGTTCAATTTTCCATCTTTTGATGTCTATTGTTTGGGGGTGTTTTGCTTTTATCATTTTACTTTTTCTCTTCTTAGCCTTCATTTTCCCACTGTATAATTAAATTTAAATAATAAAAGTCATCATTGGGTTTTATGGTGTCATTCCTGAGCATGAAGTACATCATGATGCTGTGCAGGCATCACCACTGTCTAGTTGCAGGATGTGCCATCAGCCCACAAGGAAAACCAGCACCATCAGTACTCACTCCCCACTCCCCCTTCCCCTGGAAAACCCTGATCTGCTTTCTGACTTTATTTCTTAAGGATTCTGGACAATTCCTTTTAATGGAATCTTCCTAAAAATATGTTTCAGCTCAAATATTTTTATTTGTTTTAATCAGAAATATCATTTTTGTTATCTCAGATGGATGAGAGATCAGGTGTGAACAAAGAAACCCTTTTAGAAAGAGAGTGTATAATCTCAGGGCATAGTCCCCTGTGCTATGTGTGACCCCAGAAGCTAGTCAGGAATTCCAAAAAAATTCAGAGGTGGGAAGGCTCCCAAACTCATCCTATGAGGCCAGTATTATTCTACTTCTAATAAAGACACTACAAAGCAAGTTATAAACGAATATCCATGATGAATATAGATGCTAAAATCCTCCATGAAATATTGCAAACTGGCTCTAGAAGTACATTAAAAATATCATACACCATGATCGAGTGGCATTTATTCCAGGAATGCAAGGGTGGTATAATACCTGCAAGTGATGAAATGAGTTACACCACATAAACAAAGTGTAGTCTAAAAACTACACAATAATATTAATGGATGCAGAGAATGCAGGAAAAGCATTTGACATCAGCATCCATTTATGATAGAAGTTCTCAGCCTCATGGGAATAGAGGGAACATACCTCAATGTAATAAAAGCCATATGTGACAATTCCAAGGCTGCCAACAACTCAATGGGCAAAACAAATATTTATATTTTAAGTGGTATCTTTAACTGTCATA
The DNA here is from genome assembly GCF_000147115.1 of Myotis lucifugus. Classification (NCBI taxonomy): domain Eukaryota; kingdom Metazoa; phylum Chordata; class Mammalia; order Chiroptera; family Vespertilionidae; genus Myotis; species Myotis lucifugus. The sequence goes on from NW_005871127.1 coordinate 2,172,631, forward strand.
TGAAGTACAGATGTTTTATGGCAGGAATGGTTGCTGGGAGGGTAGACAGGAGGCAATGATGGGGATATGGACTAAGGTGCCAATGTTGGGTGTTATAATAACTGATATATATCAAGATTTATATCAAAGATAGTGCTGGCAGGAAATATTGATGCATTGTGATGTTTGAACAAAAGAAAGCAATAAGTTTACACAGTATTTTTGCCTTAGAAACTGGGTGAAAAGTAGATTGTTTGTCTAATTAGGGAAGCAGGTGTTGAGGCCATTGGGAATGGAAGGTGGGGAGAAATGGCAGGAGTCCCGTTTTGGAAGTACTAAAGCTTTCAGGGTTGTGATCTCAGTTGAATCCAAAGGTTGAGAAAAAGTTAGGGATAGAAGAAGTGAGGGACAGGAGCTTTACTTTGCTGGATGTTAATTTGTCCAGATCCAGAATTTTACCCGAGGTCTAGTTGACTACAGCATTCAAACTCTTTCCACAGGGTTCTTCTCTGTCCTTAACAGCCCATTTAGGGATCATAACAATTTGCCTGTTGCCTCACTGTCTTCTCTAGAATGGAAGAGCTGTGAATGCCAGGAAGGCAATGACAGTCCTACAACAGGGCACAAAGGCATGGACTGTGGCCAACTCTGCCTGGCATTACAGGAATGTTCCCAGAATGAATCCTAGAGACAGCACACTCCTCCTCACCATGGCTCTCTCACTCTGCTTTTATTACATTTAAAAGGCACACACGCATTAATTTATCTAAGTAACCAATTAACTTCCTCTGCACTGGTAGAACTGCCACTTGCCAGTTCTATCTTGATAGCATAAATATCATTCTGCCTGAAAATTTAAAGAAATCCTGGCCCATAATGAATTTAATCTAACATTCTTTTTTTTTAAAATATATTTTTTTATTGCTTAAATTATTACAAAGAGTATTACATATTTCTCCTTTTTCCCCCCGCCCTTGACAATCCCCTGGCCTCCCCTACCCCCCAGTGTCTTATGTCCATTGATTATGCTTATATGCATGCATACAAGTCCTTTGGTTGATCTCTTACCACCCCCCTGCCCCCCACCCTCCCCGGCCTTCCTGCTGTAGTTTGACAGTATGTTCGAGGCAACTCTGCCTCTGTATCTATTATTGTTCAAAAGTTTATAATGGTCTCTATTATCCATGAATGAGTGAGATCATGTGGTATTTTTCCTTCATTGACTGGCTTATTTCACTTAGCATAATGCTCTCCAGTTCCATCTATGCTGTTACAAATGGTAAGAGTTCCTTCTTTTTTACAGCAGCATAGTATTCCATCGTGTAGATGTACCACAGTTTTCTAATCCATTCATCTACAGATGGGCACTTAGGCTGTTTCCAAATCTTAGCTATGATGAATTGTGCTGCTATGAACATAGGGGTGCATATATCCTTTCTGATTGGTGTTTTTGGTTTCTTGGGATATATTCCTAGAAGTGGGATCACAGGGTCAAATGGGAGTTCCATTTCCAGTTTTTTGAGGAAACTCCATACTGTCTTCCATAGTGGCTGCACCAGTCGGCATTCCCACCAGCAGTGCACAAGTGTTCCTTTTTCTCCACATCCTCTACAGCACTTGTCGTTTGTTGATGATAGCCATTCTGACAGGTGTGAGATGGTACCTCATTGTTGTTTTGATTTGCATCTCTTGGATGATTAGTGACTTTGAGCATGTTTTCATATGTCTCTTGGCTTTCTGAATGTCCTCTTTTGACAGGTGTCTATTTAGGTCCTTTGCCCATTTTTTGATTGGATTGTTTATCTTCCTTTTGTTAAGTTGTGTGAGTTCCCTATAAATGTTAGAGATTAGGCTCTTATCAGATATAATGTTGGCAAATATGTTCTCCCATGTAGTGGGCTTTCTTGTTGTTTTGTTGATGGTTTCTTTTGCTGTGCAGAAACTTTTTATTTTGATGTAGTTCCATTTGTTTATTTTCTCTTTAGTTACCAATGCCCTAGGATCTGTATCGGTGAAGAAATTGCTTCGGCATATGTCAGAGATTTTGTTGCCTTTGGATTCTTCTAGTATTTTTATGGTTTCCCATCGTACATTTAAGTCCTTTATCCATTTTGAGTTTATTTTTGTGTATGGTGTAAGTTGGTAGTCTAGTTTCATTTTTTGGCATGTATCTGTCCAATTTTCCCAACACCATTTATTGAAGAGACTGTCTTGACTCCATTGTATGTTCTTGCCTCCTTTGTCAAATATTAATTGAGCGTATTGGTTGGGGCTGATTTCTGGGCTCTCTATTCTATTCCATTGATCTATATGTCTGTTCTTGTGCCAGTACCAGGCAGTTTTGAGAACAGTGGCTTTGTAATACAGCTTGATATCTGGTATTGAGATCCCACCTACTTTGTTCTTTCTCAGGATCCCTGCAGCTATTCGGGGTCGTTATTTTTCCAGATGAATTTTTGGAGAGTTCGTTCTAGGTCTGTGAAATATGCCATTGGTATTTTAATGGGAAGTGCGTTGAATTTATAGATTGCTTTGGGCAGTATGGACATTTTAATGATGTTGATTCTACCAATCCAATAACATGGTATGTTCTTCCATCTCTTTATGTCTTCCTCTATCTCTTTTTTCAACGTCCTGTAGTTTTCCGAGTAGAGGTCTTTTACCTCTTTAGTTAAGTTTATTCCTAGGTAGCTTAATTTTTTTGGTGCGATGGTAAATGGGATTGCTTTTTTAGTCTCTCTTTCTGCAAGTTCACTATTGGTGTATAGAAATGCCATAGATTTCTTGGCGTTAATTCTGTATCCTGCTACATTGCCGAATTCTTTTATTAAGTCTAATAGTTTTTTGATGGAGTCTTTAGGGTTTTTTAAGTATAATATCAAGTCATCTGCAAATAAGGACAGTTTTGCTTCTTCTTTTCCAATTTGGATACCTTTTATTTCTTCTTCTTCTCTAATTGCAATGGCTAATACTTCCAGTACTATGTCAAACAGGAGTGGTGAGAGTGGGCATCCCTGTCTTGTTCCTGTTCTTAGGGGAAATGGTGTTAGTTTCTGTCCATTGAGTATGATGTTGGCTGTGGGTTTTTCATATATGGCTTTTATTATGTTGAGGTATGATCCTTCTATTCCCACCTTGCTGAGAGTTTTTATCAAAAATGGGTGTTGAATTTTGTCAAATGCTTTTTCTGCATCAATTGATATGACTATGTGGTTTTTTTCCTTCAATTTGTTTATGTGATGTATCACATTTATTGATTTGTGGATATTGTACCATCCTTGCATCCCTGGGATAAATCCTACTTGGTCATGGTGTATGATCTTTCTGATGTACTGCTGGATCCGATTTGCTAAGATTTTGTTGAGGATTTTGGCATCTATGTTCATGAGGGATATTGGCCTGTAATTCTCTTTCCTTGTGTTGTCTTTACCTGGTTTTGGTATTAGGGTGATGCTGGCTTCATAGAATGAGCTTGGAAGTGTTCCTTCCTCTTGGATTTTTTGTAGTAGTCTGAGGAGGATAGGTTTTAGTTCTTCCTTGAATGTTTGGTAAAACTCCCCTGTGAAGCCGTCTGGTCCTGGGCTTTTGTTTGCTGGAAGCTTTTTGATGACTGCTTCAATTTCTTCCATAGTTATTGGCCTGTTGAGATTTTTAGATTCTTCCTGATTAAGTTTTGGAATGTTGTGTTTTTCTAGAAATATGTCCATTTCCTCCAGGTTGTCTAGTTTGTTGGAGTAGAGTTGTTCATAGTATTTTTTAACAATCATTTGTATTTCTGTGGGGTCTGTTGTTATTTTGCCTCTATCATTTCTGATTTTGTTTATTTGGGTCCTCTCTCTTTGCTTCTTGGTGAGCCTGGCTAGCGGTTTGTCAATCTTGTTTATCCTTTCAAAGAACCAGCTCTTGGTTTCATTGATTTTCTGTATTGTTTTTTTGGTCTCTATGTCATTTATTTCTGCTCTAATCTTTATTATCTCCTTCCTTCTGCTCACTCTGGGCTTTTCTTGTTGCTCTCTTTCTAATTCTTTGAGCTGTAGATTTAGATGATTTACTACCATTTTTTCTTGTTTGTTGAGGTAGGCCTGTAGAGCTATAAACTTCCCACTCAGGACTGCTTTCATTGTGTCCCAAAGGTTTTGGATTGTTGTGTTTTCATTGTCATTAGTTTCCAGGATGTTTTTAATTTCTTCTTTGATCTCATTGGTAACCCAATCAATATTTAATAACATGCTATTCAGCTTCCAAGTGTTTGAGTATTTTGGGTTGTTTTTA
>NW_005871127.1:2176981-2183018 GCF_000147115.1 Myotis lucifugus
AATATGTGGTCTATTTTTGAAGATGTCCCATGAGCACTTGAGAAGAACGTATATTTTGTGGCTTTGGGGTGCAGTGTTCTAAAGATGTCAATTAAGTCCATCTGATCTAGTGAGTCGTTTAGGATTGCTGTTTCTTTGCTGAGTTTTTGTCTAGCGGATTTATCCAGTGATGTCAGTGGTGTATTAAAGTCCCCTACTATGATTGTATTGTTGTCGATCTCTCCCCTGATATCTTCCAGGAGTTTTCTTATGTATGTGGGTGCTCCTGTATTGGGTGCATATATGTTTATCAGGGTTATAGCCTCTTGTTGTATTGATCCCTTTAGTATTATGAAGTGGCCTTCCTTATCTCTTGTTATGGCCTTCACTTTGAGGTCTATTTTGTCGGATATAAGTATTGCTACCCCAGCTTTCTTTTCATTTCCATTTGCCTGAAAGATATTTTTCCATCCCTTCACTTTCAGTCTGTGTGAGTCCCTTCTAATGAGGTGGGTCTCTTGTAGACAGCAAATGTATGGGTCATGTTTTTTTATCCATTCAGCCACTTGATGTCTTTTGATTGGACCATTTAGTCCATTTACATTTAAAGCTATTATTGAAAGGTACTTGTTTGTAGCCATTTCTATTTTTTTTGTGGCTGTTTTCTTTCTGGGCTTTTTATTTCTTCTTTTTACACCAGTCCCTTTAGCATTTCTTGCATTGCTGGCTTGGTGGTGATGAACTCCCTTAGCCTTTTTTTGTCTGTGAAGCTTCTTATTTCCCCTTCAATTTTGAATGATAGCCTTGCTGGATAGAGTATTCTTGGATTCAGTCCTTTGCTTTGCATTACTTTGTAAATTTCTGTCCATTCTTTTCTGGCCTGATGTGTTTCTGTTGAGAAATCGTTTGATAATCTGATGGGGGATCCTTTGTAGGTAACTCTCTGTTTCTCTCTTGCAGCCTTTAAGATTCTCTCTTTGTCTTGTACATTTGCCATCGTTATTATGACGTGTCTTGGTGTCGGTCTTTTGGGGTTCATTTTGCCTGGGACTCTCTGTACTTGTGTAACTTTTTTCTTCCCCATATCTGGGAAGTTTTCTGTCATTATTTCTTCAAATAGATTTTCTAATCCTTGCTGCTCTTCTTGTCCTTCTTGCAGCCCTATTATGCGTATGTTACTTCGTTTCATGTTGTCCTGAAGCTCCCTTAGGCTCTCCTCCTGTTTTTTAATTTTTTTCTCCAGTTGCTGTTCAGATTGAGCTTGTTTCTCTGCCTTATCTTCTAACTCACTTATTCGGTCCTCTGCTTCTTCTAGTCTGCTGTTGAAACTTTCCATGGTGTTTTTGATTGTAGCTATATCACTTTTCATTTCTTCCTGATTCTTGCATAGGTTGTTGATTTTCTCATCCATCCGGTGAATGAATTGTACAGCCATTATTCTGAATTCTTTTTCTGTCATGTTGCACGCTTCAACTTCATTAATTTCCTTTCTTGGTGATTCCTCATTGTCTTTCCTCTGGGTGTTGTGTCGTCTCTTCATTCTGATTATCTCCTGATGGTTCAAAGGTCGAGTTGCGTGGGCCTGGGCCGTGTGCAGTGGGAGGCTCCCACCACCCTAGTGTCACTGAAGAGCTCTGACACTAAGATGTGTGGTTGTTGTTGGTTGGTGGGAACCAGGCTCGCTGTGTCAGTGTTGCCAGCACTCAATGTGGCCTCGCACGTGCCCTTAGAATTAGGGACCCTGCCTGCACTGTGCTGAAATAGAGGCCCCCCTTGAGCGTGTTGAAAACCAGAGCCCCCTAGCTTGCGCCAGGAGTCAGAGTTCCCCAAGAGTCCAGTATCAGAGTCTCTGTTGCTTCGCGTGACTACACCTTGAGAATCAGGGTCCCTGTGTGCCCTTGCACCAGGAAATGGATTCACTGGCTCTTAGTATGAATGCACAGGAAATCAGGATATCAGGCGCAGGTGATAAGAAACACAGTCAAGTCACTGGTGCTTGGTGCTGCCTCCTGCCCTGAGAAACAGGGTCCCTGGGCCTGTGCTAGGCTGACAAATTCCCGTTCGCGCGATTGCTCCCAGCCCAGGGCTCTGATGCCAGCAGTGCGAGCAGGATCAGTTCCTGGTGGTGCGCGCGCTTTTGCTCCCAGCCCAGGGCTCCGAAGCTCGCAGTGCGCATAGGATCAGTTCCAAGGTGCTCGCGCACTTCCAGGCCAAAGTTCCTGCAGCGCTGAGGCCCCTGCAAGGGGTAGGTCTATCAGTTAGTTACTCTGGTGCTGCCCTCGAGCCTGGGGGAAGGGGGGATGGGCTCTGTTACTCACGGATCTGCCACAGGGATTTCTGAACTTTTGGTGTCCGCAGGTCTGATGCTGTGGTCACAGGTCTCCGTCCCCAGTGGCTGCAGGGTCCTGGTATGTTTCTGAGATCAGACTGGGTGGTGCTGAGGCCCAGGATCCTTGTCTCAAGCAGCTCTGTTTCCCAAGATGGTGTGGTCGCTGTGCCTTTGCTGGCCGCCCAGGAGTGTCCGCGCCAGGAGCGGGACTCCGCCGCCTAAGACTGCCGGGTTTAGCAGCCCCTTAGAAGACCTGCAGAGTCTAACTGTCCCTAGCTCATACACACACACACCACACACGTCCACACACTCCTCTATCACTTCCTTGCACTCACACTCTCTCCCTTCCTACCTTCCTGCTGGTCGCCATTTTTTCTTCCTTAATCTAACATTCTTGATGTGCTCTGATATAGGACCTCTTGTCAAATTTATCTGATAATCTACACTGTACAACCAAACTCTAAAGATCAAACTTAAAAATCTGTATTTACATAAACACTGCAGCTCAGGCCTTAATTCCTTGTCCCATATTAGAATTTTCAAACAAATTGAGAACTATCATTTCTCATTAGTTCTTATAAGATAGTCATTTATCTATTCAAGAAATAATTGTTGAGTGCCTACTACTTAATACATTGTGGGAGAAACAGTGATTAATAAGATGCCATCCTTGAACCCTTGGACCTTATAATTCAGGAAGGAATCTATGTTTAAATTCACACAAACACACACATCTATCTTGGGCTATTTGAACACTTATGTTCTCTTCTCTAACTGCATATGCTAGACACCTATCTTGACCTGATCTAGGATTTTTTTTTCCTTATCTAATATCTTCTTCCTTCTTATAACTTCAGTTTCTGGACTACACATTTTTCCATATAGACTTCTCTTATAGCAGTTACAATTTTATGCTATACTTGTTGATTTCCTCTTTTATCAGTTGTTTACTAGAACTATGTGCTTATTAACACATAGTCATCATCTCAAGAATATTTATTGAATGAAAAATGAATTCAACATTGGGTTGGAATACTGTATTGGGATGCATTACATAAGGGGGTAATTTAATTTTAGTCATTACATCTTCATTTAAAGAAATTAGAAGCATGTGTTTGCAACAGAGTGGAAATAGTCATGCAGTCACCTAAATTATTTATTGTTTACTTACTGCTGATTCTACTCCAAACTTATAATTTAGATTTGAGTTGGTTGAACATATGAGGTTGATTTCTATTTCAGAAAATAGCATGTTGTAAAAGAGAGAGAATAAGGTGCTCTGTAGTTCAAAAAATCTCCCCAGATGTGGATCAATTTAGGTTGTTGTCTGTATGTTTCTTTTTAAATTTGTCTCCACTGTTGAAAGTATTACAGATGTACCCTTTTTCCCCATTGACCCCCTCCACCCCATGCCCCACCACCACTCAGGCCTTCACCACACTACTGCCTGTGTCCATGCGTTATGCATATATGCATATATGTTCTTTGTTTAATCTGCTTCCCCCTTGCTGTTCTCTGTATGTTTTAATTCTGTTACACAGGCCTATAGTATTTTAATATAAACAGGGTCGCATAAGATGTGGCAAAATCAAAAGGAGTGAGTTTTCTAAGGAGATATAGAGAATTGTTTCCAATTGGTAATCAGAATGAATGAAGATAAGCAGTTAGAAAATACAAAAGGGTTTGATGAGACTAATGCAGGAAGAGGTACAGTAGAAACTTGTTAATTGACTGATTTCATTTTCAAAGAGAAGACACTAAACTGGTTATTAAAAGTTCGTCAGACAGAGCTGGAGAGAAGAGCAGAAGTGAAATTTACTGTGTACAAAGGCCAGAAAGCATGACATTAGAGATAAGTTTGGTATAGTTTGGTTAGTTGAAAAATGAGTCAGTTTTCTTTCTTTATTTTTTTAAATTTCTTTATTGATTAAGGTATTACATATGTGTCCTTATTCCCCCATTATCCGCCCCCCAGCCTCCCCACTCATGCCCTCACCCCCCTGTTGTCTCTGTCCACTGGTTAGGCTTATGTGTATGCATACAAGTCCTTTGGTTGATCTCCCCCCTTACCTCCACCCTCCCCTGCCTTCCCTCTGAGGTTTGATGGTCTGATCTATGCTACTCTGTCTCTGGATCTGTTTTTGTTCATCACTTTATGCTGTTCATTATATTCCATAAATGAGTGAGATCATGTGATATTTATCTTGCTCTGACTGGCTTATTCACTTAGCATAATGCTCTCCAGTTTAGAAAAGGTTTCTTTCGCCAAACCGGTTTGGCTCAGTGGATAGAGCATCGGCCTGCGGACTGAATCTTCCCACTTGTTCCAAGGAGCCCACCTTAGTTGTTTCAAGGTGCAGGGTCTCTCAGGTGTGCATCTGTGTTGAGCAGGGACTTCTATGTTGAGTTATAGGTGGTTAGCTTATTGAGATGTTAGGGGGAGAGGAAAGACTGTGCCCCTCTGCAGCCATTCTTCTGGCATCACTTCCTGTTACTCCATATTGTACACAAGAGAATGTTGGGGTGCAGGTAAAGCTACAAATTGAAAAAATAAAGCCAGAGGACGTAGATAGACAATGGAAGAGGTGAGATTTTACTAACGTGTCACCTAGTCCAGAGACAATTCTCTTTCTTTTTTTTAATTTTTGTGTTTTTGCTTAAAGTATTACGAAGAGTATTAAATTTGTCTCCTTTTTTTCCCCACTTGACCTTCCCCCAGACTCTCCTAACCCCCAGTGTCTTGTGTCCAGTGGTTATGCTTATATGCATGCATACATGTCCTTCGGTTGATATTTTACCCGCCCTCCACCCCTCACCACCTTCCCACTGTAGTTTGACAGTCTGTTGGATGCTACTCTGCCTCTGTATCTATTTTTGTTCATCAGTTTATAATGGTTCTTATTATCCATAAATGAGTGAGATCATGTGGTATTTTTCTTTCATTGACTGGCTTATTTCACTTAGCATAATGCTCTCCAGTTCGATCCATGCTGTTGCAAATGGTAAGAATTCCTTCTTCTTTTTTTTTTTTTACAGCAGCATAGTATTCCATTGTGTCGATGTACTACAGTTTCCTAATCCATTCATCTGTTGATGGGCACTTAGGCTGTTTCCAAATCTTAGCTATGGTAAATTGTGCTGCTATGAACATAGGGATGCATATATCCTTTCTGCTTGGTATTTCTGGTTTCTTGGGATATATTCCTAGAAGTGGGATCACTGGGTCAAATGGGAGTTCCATTTTAACTTTTTGAGGAAACTCCATACTATCTTCCATAGTGGCTGCACCAGTCTGCATTCCCACTAGCAGTGCACAGGTGTTCCCTTTTCTCCACATCCTCAGCAGCACTTGTCTTTTGTTGATTTGTTGATGATAGCCATTCTGACAGGTGTGAGATGGTACCTCATTGTTGTTTTGATTTGCATCTCTCAGATGATTAGTGACTTTGAGCATGTTTTCATATGTCTCTTGGCTTTCTGAATGTCCTCTTTTGAAAGGTGTCTATAGCCCTAACCGATTTGGCTCAGTGGATAGAGCTTCGGCCTGTGGACTCAAGGGTCCCAAGTTCGATTCCTGTCAAGGGCATATACCTTGGATGCGGGCACATCCCCAGTAGGGAGTGTGCAGGAGGCTGCTGATTGTTGTTTCTTTCTCATCAATGTTTCTGACTCTCTATTCCTCTTCCTTCTTCTCTGTAAAAAAATCAATAAAATATATTTAAAAAAAAG